>NC_057798.1:262708426-262833536 GCF_018294505.1 Triticum aestivum | reverse complement strand
GCTCCCGCTCCTCCGCCGCCATGGAGGCCAAGGACCAGAGGGGAAACCCTCGTCCCATCTAAACGGGGGTCAAGAAATAAGAAGTAGGGGCTCTCTCCCCCTCTCTCCCGGTGGCGCCGAAACGCCGCCGGGGGCCATCATCGTGACGGCGATCTACACCAACAACTTCGCCGCCGTCATCACCAACTCTCTCTCCCTCTATGCAGCGGTGTAATACCTCTTCTCCCTGCTGTAATCTCTACTTAAACATGGTGCTCAACGCTATGTATTATTATCCAATGATATGTGGCTATCCTATGATGTTTGAGTAGATCTGTTTTGTCCTATGGGTTGATTGATGATCGTGATTGGTTTGAGTTGTATGTTATTGGTGTTGTCCTATGGTGCTCTCTGTGTCGTGCAAGCATGAGGGATCCCCGCTGTAGGGTTTGCAATATTTTCATGATTCGCTTATGGTGGGTGGCGTGAGTAACAGAAGCACAGACCCGAGTAAATAGGTTGTTTAAAGAGGACTTGATACTTTAATGATATGGTTGGTCTTTACCTTAATGATCTTTAGTAGTTGTGGATGTTTGGTAGAGTTCCAATCATAAGTGCATATGATCCAAGTAGAGAAAGTATGTTAGCTTATGCCTCTCCATCATATAAAATTGCAATAATGATTACCGGTATAATTATCGATTGCCTAGGGACAAATGACTTTCTTGTGACAAAAAAACTCTCTACTAAAACTAACTTAATTGTTTCTTTATCTAAACAACCCCTAGCTTTTATTTACGTGTTCTTTGTTATCTTGCAAACCTATCCCTTTACAGCTTGTCGATGTACTAAGGTAGGGGCACTCCTTTGTACCCCTTTACTTGTGCACGGGCAGTCAGAGCCACAGGCCGAAGCCACACTTAGCAGGGCAAAAGGGAGGAGTCGAAGCCGCAAGACAATCAATGCAACACCAAAGACCGAGACCACAAAGAGCAGATGGGCGAAGCAGGTTTCCCCAGCAAGCCCCTTGCCGGGGCGGCTCGCCCACACCAGCGAAGTGAGCCACCCTCGAACCCATGGTCTCCAACACCATCAACCATGTTGGGCCAGGGCTCGGGAGGCACGTCCATGGTGGCATGCAGATCTTTGTGAAGACAAAGAATAGTCAAGATCAGATGAGGATTGGAAGGCAACAATCCACGGCAACATCCTTGCCGAGGAAACCACAAGACCCCCGGCAAGATCCTTGCCGAGGACGCCAGCGCGCCACGGAAAGACCCTTGCCGGGCCACCCGGCAAGACCCTTGCCAAGGGCGTCAGCAGGGCCACTGCTAGGCCCGCACCAACCAAATCTCCACCGCCGTTCACATGCAGCTGCCAGCCCAACCAGCTGGGCAGGCACCTGCGTGGCAGCATGCAGCTTCCAAGCCAACTCAGCACATGCCTGCGTGGCGGCATGAAGATCTTCGTGATGGCTCCACCACCGCGCCACCTCAGCTGCTTTCCTGCCTACATGGCGCTGCATGCATCGCTGGCCAGGGCGCGTGTCGAAGCGAGGAGGAGCAGCAACGGACGGGACGGGCCTCGCTCCCGTCCCCGATAAAGCAAGAGGACACCTAAGCTACGCATTAAATGCGCCTTGGCCTGTAATACGAGCGATAAGCTCATAGCACTATAGGCCTTTCCACCTCCTGTGTGCCACTATGGCAGCCCCTTTCGACTATAAAAGGAGGCCCCTGGCGTACTGGAGGGGGATTCGGCTCTTTGGACCACGCAGCCACCACAGCTAGTTCAGGAGCTCAAGGACACTCAATACATCCACCAAAGCAGGACTAGGGTTTTATGTGTCCCTCGCGGCCCGAACCTGGGTAAACGATCCTTGTGCTGGTTACTAATCCTGCTCTTCTCACAATCCCACGCCCCGCAACCGCAGAAGGGATCCTTGTGATCCCATAGGTGTCGATTTCCCACCGACATCTTTGGCGCGCCAGGTAGGGGGCGCAATTGTGAGAATCTGGTCTAGAAGTTGGCCTAGCAGATCTTCATCACCACGGCTCCCGCGGAGAAGGCGGCCAAGAGAGTGGCGCTGCCTGCGAGCGCGAAGGATGCTAGGGCGGCGACGAGAAAGCTAAGTCATGCCGAACTTAAAAACCTTTCTCCTTAATATAAGGTTATCATCCTGGGAGATTCTGCCTATGTATGGGAAACCTGTACTCAGAGGGGCCCTCCCGCAATTGGCAACGCCCATGTTCTGTTTCGAGTCTACTCAACAGCTCAAGTGGCCGCATCGAGAGTGGTAGGGTAGCCTTCCGCAATTAGCAACGCTCTCGGCTCTGACTCGAGTCAAGCTCGACAGTTCGAGTGGCCGCGTTAAGGGCGGTAAGGTGGTTTGCCCAGCAGCAAGCGCACCCGGCATGCCAATGGGGATCCGTCCTCAAGACGCCGCCCTGGGTTTACGCGCCGGCAAGCCTACCCAGTTAACGTAGGGTGGACATACGAAGGAAAATCGAACAGGAAAATAACATGCATAATGTCAGAAATACTGCAGAGTTATATTACAGAAATTGCCACCGCGATTCTAACAAAAGATAGCAACTGTCTTGGTCATGAACCTGCAGCGGCGATAAGAAATGGGGTGCCTAGTCCCGGCGTTGGCCCTCCAACCTCTTGATTCCCTCGATGCAGCTGATGATGGGCTTGACACGCTCCTTGAGCACCGCGATGTCTGCATCCTCCGGCAAGCTCTTCAGCGCAGCTTCGAAGTCGAGGTCAGGATGCTAGTGCGCTATCTTGGCAAGCACCTTGGTCATGGTGCCCCGGCAGAGCATCCGGGACTCCTCGGCCAGGGAGGCCGCCCGGTTGGAGTGAAGCCGCTCCAGAGCACCGACGACCCTATCAAAGAATTGGGCCAGGTTGGCATTGGGGCTCGGGCTCGTCTCTGGGGCGTACCTCATGTCCGACATCCCCATGGTGGCCAGCTGCGTGGCAGTCGAGTTTGCAACGACGACGAGGCGTCCGAGCCAACACTTCTCGCCCTCCATGTGGTCGTTAAGGTTAGCGGCCTCGTTCCTCCGCAGCTGCTTCTCGGTCTCCAGTTCCTTGGTCGGGATCCCCTCTCGGGCCTTGGACTCCGACAGCATTTTCTCGAGATCCTCCATCTTCAGCTTGAGGTCTCTGATGGAGTTGTTGGCCTCGGAGAGCTCTCTGGCCCTGCTGACGGCCGCGACATGCGCCTCCGCCAAGGCGTTGTTGAGCGTGTCCTTCTCCTTGGACAGCTTCAGAGTTTGCTCCTTCAGCTCGTCCCGCCCCGCCTGCCCGCGCACGGTTCTGGGACTGGCCCAACAACGCGTTGCGCCTATGTGTGGCCCAAGCCCGGGGGATCCTGTCGGTGTACTAAAGTAGGGGCACTCCTTTGTATCCCTTTACTTGTGCACGGGCAGTCAGAGCCACAGGTCGAAGCCACACTCAGCAGGGAAAAAGGGAGGAGTCGAAACCCCAAGACAATCAACACAACACCAAAGACCGAGACCACAGAGAGCCGATGGGTGAAGCAGGTTTCCCCCGACAAGACCCTTGTCGGGGCAGCCTCAGCGGTCCCGGCAAGCCCCTTACCGGGGCGGCTCGCCCACACCAGCGAAGTGAGCCACCCTCAAACCCACGGTCTCCAACACCATCAACCACGTTGGGCCAGGGCCCGGGAGGCACCTCCACGGTGGCATGCAGATCTTTGTGAAGACAAAGAATAGTCAAGTTCAGATGAGGATTGGAAGGCAACAATCCACGGCAAGATCCTTGTCGAGGAAACCACAAGATCCCCGGCAAGATCCTTGCTGGGGATGCCAGCGCGCCACGGCAAGGCCCTTGCCAGGCCACCCTGCAAGACCCTTGCCAAGGGCGTCAGCAGGGCCACTGCCAGGCCCGCACCAACCAAATCTCCACCGCCGTTCACATGCAGCTGCCAGCCCAACCAGCTGGGCAGGCACCTGCGTGGCAACATGCAGCTTCCAGGCTAACTCAGCACACGCCTGTGTGGTGGCATGCAGATCTTCATGATGGCTCCACCACAGCGCCACCTCAGCTACTTACCTGCCTACATGGCGCCGCATGCATCGCTGGCCAAGGCGCGTGTCGAAGCGAGGAGGAGCGGCGACGGATGGGACAAGCCTCGCTCCCGTCCCCGATAAAGCAAGAGGACACCTATGCTATACATTAAATGGGCCTTGTCCTGTAATACGAGCGATAAGCTCATAGCACTGTAGGCCTTTCCACCTCTTGTGTGCCACTGTGGCAGCCCCTTTCGACTATAAAAGGAGGCCCCTAGCGTACTGGAGGGGGATTCGGCTCTTTGGACCACACAACCACTGCAGCTAGTTCAGGAGCTCAAGAACACTCAATACATCCACCAAAGCAGGACTAGGATTTTACGCGTCCCTCGCGGCCCGAACCTGGGTAAACGATCCTTCTGCTGGTTACTAATGCTACTCTTCTCACAATCCCGCGCCCCGCAACCGCAGAAGGGATCCTCGTGATCCCATAGGTGTCATTTTCCCACTGGCACAGCTACAAAGTAATTCTCATTTCATACTTGTTCTAGGTAAAGCAAACGTAAAGTGTGTGTAGACTTGTATCGGTGGTCGATAGAACTTGAGGGAGTTTTTTTTCTACCTTTAGCTCCTCTTTGGGTTTGACACTCTTTGTCGGTGTCAAAACCGGCGGATCTCGGGTAGGGGGTCCCGAACTGTGCGTCTAGGCGGATGGTAATAGGAGACGAGGGACACGATGTTTTTACCCAGGTTCGGGCCCTCTTGATGGAGGTAAAACCCTACGTCCTGCTTGATTAATATTGATGATGTGGGTTACAAGAGTAGATCTACCACGAGATCAAGGAGGCTAAACCCTAGAAGCTAGCCTATGGTATGATTGTTGTTCGTCCTATGGACTAAAGCCATCCGGTTTATATAGACACCGGAGAGGGCTAGGGTTACACAGAGTCGGTTACAATGGTAGGAGATCTACATATCCGTATCGCCAAGCTTGCCTTCCACGCCAAGGAAAGTCCCATCCGGACACGGGACGAAGTCTTCAATCTTGTATCTTCATAGTCTTGGAGTCCAACCAATGATGATAGTTCGGCTATCCGGACACCCCCTAGTCCGGAACTCCCTCAGTAGCCCCTGAACCAGGCTTCAATGACGACGAGTCCGGCGCGCATGTTGTCTTTGCCATTGCAAGGCGGGTTCCTCCTCCGAATAATTTATAAAAGATTGTGAACACCAGGATAGTGTTCGGCTCTGCAAAATAAATTCCACATACAACCGTAGAGAGAATAATATTACACAAGTTCAATCTGCTGAAGTATTTTGTGGCGTAACGTCACACCACTACCAAGCCTTCAAATTGTTTTTATTGTTCCATCTCAGCGCGTTTAGCGAGGCGGTTTCCTTGGCACGTCTTGTCGAAGCAGAGATCGTGTTCCACTTATTCCGGGATTCCCATCAATACGGACGTGGGTTGTCACATCCCTAGTTCTGGTATGACCTAGACTAGCTAGCCAGTTGTGCATCATTTTTTAAATTCCATTTAATTTTGAAATGAGGATTTGTGAAACCCTCAGAATCATTTTTGGAAATGACCCAAATAAAAATTGTTCCAAAAAGGTCCAACAAAATGCTCATGTTGCTCTCTGAAAATATTGGACAGAGATAAAAATCAAACCAAAATTTTTAGGACCTCATAAGTATTTATTTTGGGCATTTGGAATTAATGCAGTAATTATTTGCTTTGGATATATATTGTTATATATATATATAATATTGTCCAAAAATTATGCCATTTATAAAGGAGCTCTGGAATAATATAACTAGCTTCTATAAAAATTGGCATAAGAAAATAAAATGGTTTAGTATTTTTTTTAAAACCAAACAAATGTCAGAAAAATAGAAAAGAAAACAAAAGGGGAAAAACCTTACCTGGCGCTTAGCTCCTGTGCTGACCCAGCACTATGCGGCCTGGCCGGCCCAGTTGGCCAGCCCGGCCCACCTGTCCCCCCTCCTCTGTCGTCTTCCTCCCCGACAGGAGGACGGGCGCATGCCCGCCGCGCGCACCGCCGCGCCGCGCCACCTCCTCCCTCCCTGCCTGCCTGTCCTCCCCCTCGTCGCTCTGGATGATCCCGCGCGACGCCACGCACGCCCCGTACCCCTCTCAGTCTTCCCCCGATCCTCTCCTCTCCTCTCCCTCGCTCTCTCTCTCTCACGGCCGAACGCCACCGACGCCACCGCTCGCCGTTGCCGCGGCCACAGCCTCCCCCTCGTCCCTCCGTCGTGTCCACGAGCTCCGCCACGACTCCCTCGTCCTCTCCGTCAAGCCACAAGACGCCGGACGCCCTGTGGAGCCGCCGTCGCCATTGTCTTCGCCTCCGGCCGCCGCAGATCGCCATCGTCGCTTCGTCGTCTCCAGCGCGTCCCCGGCCACAACGAGCAGCCCTGCAAGTCCGCTGTGAGCCCCACCGTCGAACCCCCCTCTCCCCTGCTCTTCCGGCGCCCTCTAGCCCCTCCGCCACCGAAGCCGTGCCCTGGCCACCGCCCCGAGCTCCGCTCCGGTGAGCTCCGGCCACCCCAGCTCCCCCTACCTGCTTCGCTGGCTGCGCAAGAGCCCAGGCTATGCCCCGGTGCCCTTAGTCGCCACCCTCGTGGCCTGTAACACGGACGCCGCCGCGTCCAGAGGTGATTAGCTTAAGCTAATCACCACTTAGTTAACCTTGAGACACTAACAGTGGGCCCCAGCGCCACTAATCTAAGTTAGATTAGAAATAACCCCCCCCCTGTTAACTAACTGTGACACTGACGTGTGGACCCCACACGTCAGGTTTGACCCTGGTCAGCCCCGGTTGACCTGCTAACGTCATGCTGGCGCAATAATATATTTTCTGGAATTAAAATAAATCAGGAAATTCCAGAAAATGTTCAAAACTTCAAAAATTCATATCAATTCAACCGTAGCTCAGATTGAAATAAATTATATATGAAAAATTATCAGAAAAAATCTATCCATTTGTACCAGTTTCATGCATGATAAAACAACTTATACTTGCTGTATAGGTGAAAACACATGAATGGCATTTATAAGAGCTTATTTTGGAGTTGCATTTGAACCTTTGGTTCAAATGGACTTCATTCAATTTGAATGCTAGTTGCATTAGCTCAAATAGCATCACATCTACATGCCATGTTCATGCATCATATTGTTGCATATGATTGTGTATTGATTGCCGGCACCGTTCCTTCTCGATAGGTCCTGCTCCGGAGGCGTTCCAGAGTACCTGTCTGTGAAGCAGTGCCTACCTTATTGATTTACCAGGCAAGCAAACCCCCTTGTTCATTTCGATACAATCCTACTCTCTCGCTCCTGCTCTCAGTTATTGCATTAGGACAACAACGATTCATCTGCTACTTTGTGTTGCCGTAGTTGAACCCATTCCTTTGCATGACCTGTCATTGCCACAGTAAATAGTTGAAACCCACTAGCATGTGTAGGAGTTGATTGAAGCCATTGTTGTGTTCCTACCATGCTATGCCTGCTATTGCTTAGAGTGTGTCAGGTCTGATTCATTGGGAATGAATTGGAGTGCAGCGTTCTATGTTCTGATGCTGAGAGTGAAGTGTGTGAACACGATTTGGTAAAGGTAGCGGTGAGAGGCCATGTAGGAGTACATGGTGGGTTGTCTCACTGGAACCGTCCTTAAGCACTGAGTTCTATGTATGTTGTCCAATGACTCGATACTACCACACATTGGGTTCCGGTAACTCGACCCCTCTCGACTTATTAACCAACTTGATCTCTGTCCAGGAGTCGCAACTAGTTTCTGGTGTTTGTAGGTAGTGCTATTTTTCTACCGAGTGGCACCCGGCAGGGTGGGCTTGGGACAGACTAGGCACAGGTGGCACGGTGTACCAAGTGGCACCCGGATGGTGGGCTTGGGAACCCTGCTCACATCGTTTGGGGCCGTGAGCGACACCCCGGCCGGATCTCCTTGCGGATGGAACCCGAATAGGCGATAAACCTGGACTAGAGTCTTGTGTGGTTAGTCAGGTCGTGGCCAACACCCTCGCCAGGCTTCCACTTGAAGGTTGCCGAGATACATGACGTGTACATGGCGGTAAGTGGCGAAAGCATGTGTGAAGAAGTACACCCCTGCAGGGTTAACATGATCTATTCGAATAGCCGGGTCTGCGGTTATTGACCTCTTGGATGCTTACATGGTACATAGACAATTTGAAGTGGATACTCTAAAATGCTCAAGACAAGTGTGAGTGCTATGGATGGCCTTCCCGTAGGGAGACAGGGATGAATCCATGGTAGTGTATTGTGTGGTGATTAGTGGACTCGTGTGCGTCATATCACCTCAAAGAAGTTCTGGTAGTCGTAGAACAGGATAGCCATAGAGTCAAAGCTGGCTTGCTGCAACTAAACCCCACATTACCCTCTTGATACAAATGCATGTATGGTAGGATCTAATGTAAGTCTTGCTGAGTACCTTTGTACTCATGTTGCTTTATTTATGTTTTTGCAGCGAAGACTTCGGCTTACTAGTGTTCTCGTGGACTTCGACGAGTAGCTTGTACCTCAGCTACGATCTTGATCGGATGTTGTAGATAGTCAGGCTCTTCAGCCTTTTTCATTTGTAGATGTCTGTATCCAGACATGTAATGCTTCTGCTTGCTACTTGTATGCTCTGTATGATGGGTCCTGTGACCCCTGTTTGCAATAAATGCTATGTTGGCTCTTTGAGCTTTATCTATATGAGTTGTTGAGTTATGCTGTGATGCCATGCTGTACAACACATACTTGCATGTTATGCGTACGTGTAATGTGTATTGCTATGTGTGGGATCTTACTATCTAGTTGTTTATCCTTAGTAGCCTCTCTTACCAGGAAATGTCTCCTAGTGCTTCCACTGAGCCCTGGTAGCTTGCTACTGCTCCGGAACACTTAGGCTGGCCGGCATGTGTCCTTCTTCGTTCCTGTGTCTGTCCCTTCGGGGAAATGTCACGCGATGAAAACCGGAGTCCTGTTAGCCCGCTACAGCCCAGTTTACCGGAGTCCTGCTAGCCCAGTTGCTACAGCCCGGATTCACTCGCTGATGACCGACACGTTCGATGCTGGGTCATGTATGCCTGTCCCTGTAAGTTAGAGCCACTTTGGGTTCACAACTAGCCATGTCAGCCCGGGTTCTCTGTCATATGGATGCTAGCGACACTATCATATACGTGTGCCAAAAGGCGCAAACGGTCCTGGGCATGGTAAGGCGACACCGTGGGAATACCGTGCGTGAGGCCGCAAAGTGATATGAGGTGTTACATGCTAGATCGATGTGACTTAGGATCGGGGTCCTGACAGTTTTGGTATCAGAGCCTGACTGCCTGTAGGATTACCAAGCCAAACTGGTCGAAGTTGAGTCTAGAAATTCTTTAGTTATGTAAGGGAATTGATTGTGGGAAGGAACGTAAGGCTCTTTTTACTCCTTATACCTCAAGGCCTTCTAATCTGAGTCGTCCTATCTTTCCTACGGGGTTAAGGAACTAGGCTTCTCTTCCGTCTATCAGGATCACGTGTTACTACTCCGTAGTCCCATAGGATTGGTTGATCAGAGTCATACGCCAATTTTTGAGTACTTCCGGTGTAGCCTGTTTAGTACTATCCCAGAACCTTGAGTGGTGATGTTGAGTTATTGTTCTACCCCATTTCTGGCAGGATGTCTCATTCTGAGCATTTTACTGCCGTTATGCTGCCGGAATTTCCCTAGGAGTTCGAGAGATACTAATTTCCTTGTCCTACATTCTATAGCCTGTAGATGATGCTGATTCCGTCCTTGGTTTCGTTTCTCAGGATGTCATCAGTTAAGCAAAGTTCTGTTGCTCGTAGCCAGAACCACGGAGATGGTAGGGATGAGGATCCTCCCGACCCGCCTTCGTTGACAGAGTTCATGTTACAGATGGAGAGGAACAAGCGTGAGTCTAACCGCTTGTTGGCATGTATCAAGGAGAACACCGCACATCGGTCCAATAAGTCTGCGACCATTCATGACTTCATCCGCTTGCACCCACCTACCTTTCATCATTCCATCGAGCCACTCGGTGCAGATGACTGGCTCCGTAGCATCACTCATAAGCTGCGTTCCACGAACGTAGCTGAAGATGACAAGGTCACCTATGCCACATACCACCTGGAAGGTCCTACTAGTCTTTGGTGGCAGAACTATGAGGCTATGCTTCCAGCTGGCCAGATTCCTACCTGGAGAGATTTCAGAGGCTTTTCGCGAGCATCACATTCCTGAAGCCCTCATTGATCGCAAGAGAGAAGAGTTCTGTAGTTTCACCCAGGATAAGATGGCTGTTGATGCTTACAGTAGAGAGTTTGAGAACCTCTCCCGCTATGCCACAGAAGAAGTGTCCACGGACGCCAAGAAGCAGGCTAGGTTCCGGAAGGGTCTCAACCCCAAGTTGCGTCGTGATCTCCACCTATATCATTGTGATACATTCCAAGCTCTTGTGAACAAAGCCATCAATGCAAAAACAGCTCATCTCACTTACGAGGAGTCTCATAAGCACGCCCGTGATTTGGGATCTTCTTCCGGTTCTGGTTCTCAGAAGCGCCGGATTTGGGTTCCAAACTCTGCTCTTCCTTCCGGATATGCATCGAGGCCATCCCATGTGGTGCCTTCCCCAGATCAGTCGTATGCTCCACCCAGGCCTACTGGTAGACCGCTTATCAGTGCGGGACCACATCCAACTTCAGGGACTTGCTTCACATGCGGGAAGCCAGGACACTATGCACGTGACTGCCCTCAGGCCAGTTATGCTCCACCCCAGCCCGAGAAGACCGTTGGTTGTGTTAAGCCATCACGCAAGATGATCAGTGTCAAGTCAGCCCCCACTGAAAGTGGAAGTGTGCATCACGTCTCAGCTAAAGACGCTCATGATGATCCAGATGTCGTTCTTGGTACACTCCTTGTCAATTGTCATCCAGCATCGGTTCTGTTCAATACCGGAGCATCTCACTCCTTCATTTCTGAAAGCTATGCTAACTTGCACAACCTGTCATTTTGTGATATGCCCTCTCCGCTAGTCATCCAAACTCCTAGATCCAAATGGCAAACCTCTAGTGTAAGCCATGGTAACGAAATCCTTGTTGACACACTTGTATTCCTTGCCTCACTTGTAGCCCTCAAGTCTATAGATATTAACATCATCTTGGGTATGGACTGGATGAAAGCTCATTATGCCAAGATTGATTGTTACACTAGGTCTGTTCAGCTTACACACCCATCTGGCAAGATAGTCACTGTCTCCACCAGAGTTGCGAAGCGTCAGCTCTATTCTCTTAATGCCAGCCCTCTCCCAGACCTTAAAGATATCCCGGTAGTCCGTGACTTTCCGGATGTCTTTCCAGAAGAACTGCCAGGTGTTCCACATGACAGAGATGTAGAGTTCGTCATAGATCTTATCCCAGGAACTGCTCCAATCTCCAGAAGACCTTACAAGATGGCACCCTTAGAACTAGCCGAGCTTAAGAAACAACTTGATGAGTCCTTGCAAAAGGGTTTCATCCGTCCTAGTTCTTCTCCTTGGGCTTGCCCCGTCCTCTTCGTCAAGAAGAAGGATGGTACGGACCGGATGGTTGTAGATTATCGTCCCGTTAATTTGGTCACGATAAAGAACAAGTATTCGCTTCCCAGGATCAATGACCTGTATGATCAGCTCGCTGGATCCTCAGTCTTCTCCAAGATGGATTTGAGGTTAGGCTACCACCAAATTAAGATCAGAAACGGGGACATTCCTAAGACGGCTTTTGTCACTCATTATGGCCAGTACGAGTACACCGTCATGTCCTTCGGCCTAACTAACGCCCCAGCCACTTTCTCCCGCTTGATGAACTCGATCTTCATGGAGTACTTAGATAAGTTCGTCGTGGTTTACCTCGATGATATTCTTATTTACTCTAAGAACAAGGAAGAGCATGCCGAACATCTTAAACTTGTATTAGAAAAACTCAGAGAGCACCGCCTTTATGCCAAGTTCTCCAAGTGTGAATTTTGGTTGCCAGAAGTGACCTACCTAGGCCACGTAATCTCTGGTAAGGGCATTGCTGTCAATCCCGAGAGAGTTAAGGCCGTTCTCGATTGGACTCCACCTGAAACCGTTAAACAAGTTAGGAGTTTCCTTGGTCTAGCCAGCTATTGCCGCCGCTTTGTTGAAAACTTTTCCAAAGTAGCCAAACCCCTCACGGAACTTCTCAAGAAAGATAAAAGTTTGAGTGGTCCCAACAGTGTGAGTATAGTTTTCAGGAACTGAAAAGACGCCTGACTTCTGCTCCCATACTTGTGCCACCGGATTTCACAAAGGACTTTGTTATCTACTGCGACACCTCACGACAGGGACTAGGTTGCATTCTTATGCAGGATCGTCATGTGATTGCCTATGCATCTCGACAGTTGCATCCACATGAGGATAATTATCCTACACATGATCTAGAGCTTGCAGCCGTAGTCTATGCACTCAAGACCTGGCGACATTACCTTCTTAGTAAACGTTGCGAGATCTACACCGATCACCAGAGTCTCAAGTATATCTTCACCCAACCGGATCTGAACCTTAGGCAAAGACGTTGGTTGGAGTTGATCACAGATTATGATCTAGGGATTACCTACACCCCAGGCAAAGCCAATGTCATGGCTGATGCGCTAAGTCATAAATCCTATTGCAACAATCTCATGTTGCAGCAAGGCCAACCACTTCTCCATGAGGAATTCTGTAAGCTCAATCTTCACATTGCTCCTCACGGATTCCTTTCTACCTTGGTGGCGAAACCTACTCTTGTGGATCATATTATAGAAGCCCAAAAGCATGATACGGGGATTACCCGGATCAAGAGAAACATTGCCAAGGGTATTGCTGGTAGTTTCTCTATAGATAATCGAGGTGTTGTTTTCTTTGGGAACCGCCTGGTGGTCCCCAAGAAGCAACATCTTCGGCAATTGATTCTTAAGGAGGCGCATGAATCTCCTCTCATGATTCATCCCGGTAGTACTAAGATGTATCAGGACCTACGCCAGAGGTTCTGGTGGACTAGGATGAAGAGAGAAATCGCTCAGTTTATTGCTAACTATGACATTTGTTGTCGCGTTAAGGCAGAGCATCAAAGACCTGCTGGCACCCTTCATCCTTTAGCTATTCCTGAGTGGAAATAGGATAAAGTTGGTATGGATTTTATCACCGGCTTTCCCAGAACCAAGAAAGGGAATAACGCTATTTTCGTAGTCGTTAATCGTCTTTCCAAAGTGGCTCACTTCCTTCCTGTTCGAGAGAGTATCACTGCTAGTCAGCTCACTGACTTATAAATTTCTCGAATAGTGTCACTCCATGGTGTTCCACTAGAGATCAATTCAGACCGTGGCAGTCTTTTCACTTCTCATTTCTGAGAGAGTTTCCAAACTGCCATGGGAACCCATCTTTCCTTCAGTACCGCTTTCCACCCTCAGTCGAGTGGTCAGGTGGAAAGGGTCAATCAAATTCTCGAAGACATGCTTAGAGCTTGCATTATCTCATTCGGTATGGATTGGGAGAAATGTCTTCCTTTTTCCGAGTTTGCCTATAACAATAGCTATCAATCCAGTCTCAAGAAAGCTCCTTTTGAGGTTCTCTATGGACGAAGATGTTGAACACCTTTGAACTGGTCAGAAACCGGTGAAAGACAATTCTTTGGACCGGACATGATCCAGGAGGTAGAAGAGCAAGTTCGCATCATTCGTGAGAATTTGAAAACAGCCCAGTCTCGTCAGAAGAGCCAGTATGATCATCATCATAGGGATATGACCTATGAAATTGGCGACAAAGCTTACCTTCGGGTCACTCCTTTGAAGGGTACCCATCGATTCGGTATCAAGGGCAAGTTGGCTCCTCGTTCCATTGGTCTTTTCGCATTCTCGCTAAACGAGGAGACGTTGCCTACCAGTTGGAACTACCCCCACATCTTTCTAGAGTGCATGATGTCTTCCACGTCTCTCAACTCAGGCGTTGCTTCTCGGATCTTATCCGCGGAGTGGACCAGAAACGCTTGATCTCCAAGATAACCTCACATACCGGGAGTACCCGGTTCGCATTCTTGATCAAGTAGAGCGTGTTACTCGATGTCAGAACATCAAGTTTCTCAAGGTTCAGTGGTCTCATCATTCCGAGAGAGAAGCTACTTGGGAGCGAGAAGATCGTCTTCGACTGGAGTACCCCACTTTCTTTCCGTCGACCCCTGAATCTCGGGACGAGATTCTTTCAAGTGGGGGCGAGTTGTCACATCCCTAGTTCTGGTATGACCTAGACTAGCTAGCCAGTTGTGCATCATTTTTTAAATTCCATTTAATTTTGAAATGAGGATTTGTGAAACCCTCAGAATCATTTTTGGAAATGACCCAAATAAAAATTGTTCCAAAAAGGTCCAACAAAATGCTCATGTTGCTCTCTGAAAATATTGGACAGAGATAAAAATCAAACCAATATTTTTAGGACCTCATAAGTATTTATTTTGGGCATTTGGAATTAATGCAGTAATTATTTGCTTTGGATATATATTGTTATATATATATAATATAGTCCAAAAATTATGCCATTTATAAAGGAGCTCTGGAATAATATAACTAGCTTCTATAAAAATTGGCATAAGAAAATAAAATGGTTTAGTATTTTTTTTTAAAACCAAACAAATGTCAGAAAAATAGAAAAGAAAACAAAAGGGGAAAAACCTTACCTGGCGCTTAGCTCCTGTGCTGGCCCAGCACTATGCGGCCTGGCCGGCCCAGTTGGCCAGCCCGGCCCACCTGTCCCCCCTCCTCTGTCGTCTTCCTCCCCGACAGGAGGACGGGCGCATGCCCGACGCGCGCACCGCCGCGCCGCGCCACCTCCTCCCTCCCTGCCTGCCTGTCCTCCCCCTCGTCGCTCTGGATGATCCCGCGCGACGCCACGCACGCCCCGTACCCCTCTCACTCTTCCCCCGATCCTCTCCTCTCCTCTCCTCTCCCTCGCTCTCTCTCTCACGGCCGAACGCCACCGACGCCACCGCTCGCCGTTGCCGCGGCCACTGCCTCCCCCTCGTCCCTCCGTCATGTCCACGAGCTCCGCCGCGACTCCCTCGTCCTCTCCATCAAGCCACAAGACGCCGGACGCCCTGTGGAGCCGTCGTTGCCATCGTCTTCGCCTCCGGTCGCCGCAGATCGCCATCGCCGCTTCGTCGTCTCCAGCGCATCCCCGGCCACAACGAGCAGCCATGCAAGTCCGCTGTGAGCCCCGCCGTTGAACCCCCCTCTCCCTTGCTCTTCCGGCGCCCTCTAGCCCCTCCGCCGCCGAAGCCGTGCCCCGGCCGCTGCCCCGAGCTCCGCTTCGGCGAGCTCCGGCCACCCCAGCTCCCCCTACCTACTTCGCTGGCTGCGCAAGAGCCCGGGCTACGCCCCGGTGCCCTTAGTCGCCACCCCCGTGGCCTGTAACACGGACGCCGCCGTGTCCAGAGGTCGTCGGCGTTAACCTCGCCGGCCTGACGTGTGGGCCCGACCTGCCAGGTGATTAGCTTAAGCTAATCACCACTTAGTTAACCTTGAGACACTGACAGTGGGCCCCAGCGCCACTAATCTAAGTTAGATTAGAAATAACCCCCCTGTTAACTAACTGTGACACTGACGTGTGGGCCCCACACGTCAGGTTTGACCCTGGTCAGCCCCGGTTGACCTGCTGACATCGTGCTGACGTCATGCTGGCGCAATAATATATTTTCTGGAATTAAAATAAATCAGGAAATTCCAGAAAATGTTCAAAACTTCAAAAATTCATATCAATTCAACCGTAGCTCAGATTGAAATAAATTATATATGAAAAATTATGAGAAAAATGCAATCTATCCATCTGTACCAGTTTCATGCATGATAAAACAACTTATACTTGCTGTATAGGTGAAAACACATGAATGGCATTTATAAGAGCTTATTTTGGAGTTGCATTTGAACCTTTGGTTCAAATGGACTTCATTCAATTTGAATGCTAGTTGCATTAGCTCAAACAGCATCACATCTACATGCCATGTTCATGCATCATATTGTTGCATATGATTGTGTATTGATTGCCGGCACCGTTCCTTCTTGATAGGTCCTGCTCCGGAGACGTTCCAGAGTACCTGTCTGTGAAGCAGTGCCTCCCTTATTGATTTACCAGGCAAGCAAACCCCCTTGTTCATTTCGATACAATCCTACTCTCTCGCTCCTGCTCTCAGTTATTGCATTAGGACAACAATGATTCATCTGCTACTTTGTGTTGCCGTAGTTGAACCCATTCCTTTGCATGACCTGTCATTGCCACAGTAAATAGTTGAAACCCACTAGCATGTGTAGGAGTTGATTGAAGCCATTGTTGTGTTCCTACCATGCTATGCCTGCTATTGCTTAGAGTGTGTCAGGTCTGATTCATTGGGAATGAATTGGAGTGCAGCGTTCTATGTTCTGATGCTGAGAGTGAAGTGTGTGAACACGATTTGGTAAAGGTAGCGGTGAGAGGCCATGTAGGAGTACATGGTGGGTTGTCTCACTGGAACCGTCCTTAAGCACTGAGTTCTATGTATGTTGTCCAATGACTCGATATCCACACATTGGGTTCTGGTAACTCGACCCCTCTCGACTTATTAACCAACTTGATCTCTGTCCAGGAGTCGCAACTAGTTTCTGGTGTTTGTAGGTAGTGCTATTTTTCTACCGAGTGGCACCCGGCAGGGTGGGCTTGGGACAGACTAGGCACAGGTGGCACGGTGTACCAAGTGGCACCCGGATGGTGGGCTTGGGAACCCTGCTCACATCGTTTGGGGCCGTGAGCGACACCCCGGCCGGATCTCCTTGCGGATGGAACCCGAATAGGCGATAAACCTGGACTAGAGTCTTGTGTGGTTAGTCAGGTTGTGGCCGACACCCTCGCCAGGCTTCTGCTTGAAGGTTGCTGAGATACATGACGTGTACATGGCGGTAAGTGGCAAAAGCATGTGTGAAGAAGTACACCCCTGCAGGGTTGACATGATCTATTCGAATAGCCGGGTCCGCAGTTATGGACCTCTTGGATGCTTACATGGTACATAGACAATTTGAAGTGGATACTCTAAAATGCTCAAGACAAGTGTGAGTGCTATGGATGGCCTTCCCGTAGGGAGACATGGATGAATCCATGGTAGTGTACTGTGTGGTGATTAGTGGACTCGTGTGCGTCATATCACCTCAAAGAAGTTCTGGTAGTCGTAGAACAGGATAGCCATAGAGTCAAAGCTGGCTTGCTGCAACTAAACCCCACATTACCCTCTTGATACAAATGCATGTATGGTTGGATCTGATGTAAGTCTTGCTGAGTACCTTTGTACTCATGTTGCTTTATTTATGTTTTTGCAGCGAAGACTTCGGCTTACTAGTGTTCTCGTGGACTTCGACGAGTAGCTTGTACCTCAGCTACGATCTTGATCGGATGTTGTAGATAGTCAGGCTCTTCAGCCTTTTTCATTTGTAGATGTCTGTACCCAGACATGTAATGCTTCCGCTTGCTGCTTGTATGCTCTGTATGGTGGGTCCTGTGGCCCCTGTTTGCAATAAATGCTATGTTGGCTCTTTGAGCTTTATCTATATGAGTTGTTGAGTTATGCTGTGATGCCATGCTGTACAACACATACTTGCATGTTATGCGTACGTGTAATGTGTATTGCTATGTGTGGGATCTGACTATCTAGTTGTTTATCCTTAGTAGCCTCTCTTACCGGGAAATGTCTCCTAGTGCTTCCACTGAGCCCTGGTAGCTTGCTACTGCTCCGGAACACTTAGGCTGGCCGGCATGTGTCCTTCTTCGTTCCTGTGTCTGTCCCTTCGGGGAAATGTCACGCGATGAAAACCGGAGTCCTGTTAGCCCGCTACAGCCCGGTTTACCGAAGTCCTGCTAGCCCAGTTGCTACAGCCCGGATTCACTCGCTGATGACCGACACGTTCAATGCTGGGTCATGTATGCCTGTCCCTGTAAGTTAGAGCCACTTTGGGTTCACAACTAGCCATGTCAGCCCGGGTTCTCTGTCATATGGATGCTAGCGACACTATCATATACGTGTGCCAAAAGGCGCAAACGGCCCCGGGCATGGTAAGGCGACACCGTGGGAATACCGTGCTTGAGGCTGCAAAGTGATATGAGGTGTTACATGCTAGATCAATGTGACTTAGGATCGGGGTCCTGACATGGGTAACCCAACCGTGCCATTAATTGCGGCGCTTGGGAGATAAGCGAGTTTTATCAGGCCAGTGGGGATGCATGTTTCCGTCCACCCATATAAGGGGATAAAGATCCAACCTTTTTACCTGCGCCTTCTTCCTCCTTGGCTTATCCATCTCTGCGAACTCGAGCTCTAGCGCCCAAGCCCGCACATCTCACCTCAACCTTCTCCAAATATGTCCGGAGCGGGAGGCAAGTGGATGGCCTCCTCCGTCAGGGAGGGGCATATCCAGAAGCTGCGCAGCGCCGGATACTTGTCCAGCGACATCGCGCATCGGCTCCCCGACGAGGGAGAGCTCATCCCGACCCCTAGGCCCCATGAGAGGATAGTATTACTTCCCCATTTCCTCCGTGGACTGGGCTTCCCACTTCATCCCTTTGTCCGGGGGCTCATGTTCTACTACGGCCTAGATTTCCATGATTTGGCCCCGAATTTTATCCTCAACATCTCGGCGTTTATCGTCGTGTGCGAGGCCTTCCTCTGCATCCAGCCCCACTTCGGCTTGTGGCTCAAGACCTTGAGTGTCAAGCCGAAGGTTGTGAAGGGCAGCCAAGCGGAGTGCGGAGGTGCCATGGTGGGCAGATGTCCCACGTCACGTGGCTGGAGGGTACTTTCGTGGAAACCATTAAGGGGTGGCAATCGGGGTGGTTCTACATCACCGAGCCGCGTGACCCTGATTGGGCAGCGGCCCCCGAATTCAGATCCGGTATCCCTACACGGCTCACCTCCTGGAAAGAGAGTGGCCGGATCTGGGGGGATTCGGAGGAGCTGACCAGATTCCAAGCCTGTATCCAGAAGCTGGTGGACAAGAAGCTCAAGCTCGTCAACATAGTCCAGGTCATGCTCATCCGCCGGATTCTCCCGTGCCAACGACGGGGCTTCAACATGTGGGAGTTCGATCCGGCGCAGCACCAGACTTTGAATGGGCTCTTTGACACTACGTACGAAGAGGTCTGGAAGGTGTTGTTCAAGGGCGCCGAGGCTCCCGCATCCGCTACCGAAGATCGCGGATTCAGCTCGCAGCGTCCAGCTGACGAGGTAAGTGATATTGTCCTTTATGGGACGCTTGTTATTCATAGTTTGACTCTATGCGGGATCTAAACTCCCTTTCCCTTGATAGGACTGGCTGAAGAAGGCTGCACAGGCTATCTGTCCGGCCCCATTGCTAGAGGACCCAGCTGACGCCCGCCTAACGGGGCTGCTGGCTCCGGCACCCCACGTGGTGCCGGAGAAGAAGGCCAAGAAGAAGGCCACGGGGACTCGGAAGAGTTCCCGTTTTCAGGTGCTATCGGACGATGAATCCGAGGCCGACTCCTCCCACCAAGGCGAGAAGGAGAAGAAGAAAGCCTCTCCCCCAGTGGGGGGGAGGGAAGAAAAGGAAGGCATCCCCAACAAGGGAGGCCGAAGGGTCCAAGAGGGGAAAAACTCTTCCCCCGGACTGTTCCGCCAACGCCAGTGACAACGACGAGGACTGGCCTCCAAGGGCCAAGCCTCTGGCGAGATCGTAAGTATCCAGACTCCCGAATAACTTCAAGGTTTTCGTTTTCTGCCACATTATGTCTTTCTAATGCCGCATACAACCCTGCAGTCCGCCTAAGGATGATCTCCCCACTTCGTCGAGCGGGTCCTTAAGGGCGTCGGATATGGACTCTCTTACGACTGCCTCTACCCCCCGTGATGCGGACGATGCCGAGGTGGGATCCCAGGAAGGGACCCACCAGGAGGAGAGGGGCCCGGAGGTGTCGCAGGACAACCTCCCGGACTTTGCACCGGACTCAGCCCCGGAACCCATAGTGGCTCCGGAGTCCGGCGGGCGACCCCTTCGTAAGAAGGGCAAGACCGCAACGCCGGCTGCCTCCGTCCAACCGGAGGTGCCGGATAATTTGCTGGAGGCGCTCAACGGCGCCTCCATCAAAGAGGAACACCGCACTGTTATGAGTGCGGTGATTCAGAAGGTTCAGCTCGCCAAGAGCGGGCTAACCGAAGCCTACAGCAGCCTTCTAACAGGCTTTGAGGTAAGAATTTCGATATATGTAAAATGGTACCGCATAGACAGTAGCCCCTGATGCTCGGTTCGGTGTTCGGAAAGAAAAGCCGGACTGAGGATCTTTAGAAAGATAAACGCAGGAGTCATGAAAATATGTCAATATGGGATTGCAGGCTGTGCTGCTGACCTCTGCCGCACTGACTGCGGAGGTCAAAACTTTGAAGGAAAACCTCGAGCGGTCCGAGAACGAGCTCGGCCATGCCAAGAAGCAGCTCGAGGAAAAAGAAGGTGAGTAATACCTTATGAAAATTGTACCTTACAGAAAAGGATTTGGTTGCAAGAAAAATGACAAGGATAACTGGGGTATTGCAGGGGCCACTAACGAGGTGGCGACCCTGAAGGAGGCGGTGGCCGCGGCCGAACGCAATGCGGCTGCGGAGTGCACCGAGCGAGAGAAACAGGAGGCGCGGGTGGCGGAGGTACAGCAAGAGCTCCAGGATCTCGTGAGGAAACATGAGAGCCTGGAGCGTGACTCGAAGACTCGAGAGTCTGAGCTTGCAACGGCTCTTGAGAGTGCCAAAGCCGCTAAGGCCGAAGCCTACAAGGCCCTCCAGGAGATAGAGGCGGTGAAGAAAATAGCAGCGGGTAAGGCATTTTTCATGCAAAGTAAGCATGTGAGTGTTAATTACCTGTCGCTTACCCGAATTCGGAGCTCTCCAGGAGCGTTCGCAGATCTTCCCCGCAGCGTGTCCGATGCTGCCGCATTCTACCGGGCCGAGGAGGGGAGCTCAACGGAGAAGGTCTTCTGGTCTCAGTATGCTGAGGCCGGACATCCGGTGCCCCTTAGCGACCAGCTGAAGCAGCTGGTCGAGCTCCACAAGGCGGCCGAACAGGCCATGAAGGGCCTCATAGTTCGGCTGTGGCCTAAGGAGGCTATGCCTGGGAGCTACTTCGGCCTGGTGCGGCGGCTGGTGGATGCGTGCCCATGGGTTGAAGTTATCAAGCACTCCGCCTGTATCGAGGGTGCGCGTCGGGCCCTTGCCCGCGCAAAGGTGCACTGGGGCAAGATGGATGCCCAGAAGCTTGTGACGGACCCCCCACCAGAGGGCAAGGAGCATCGCATGCCCGAGATGTATTATAGGAGTGTGCTGAAGGGCGCCCGCACTATTGCGGGTGAGTGCTCCAAAGATGTAATATTTGAGTAGACTCGCATTTTGTTATCCTGTGCGCTGAAAACTTGGTTCATATGCGCTAAGCAATGCTTGTTAATTTAAAATATTACCTTCTGTGCGGCTGTTTATCAAATCTGAGAGATGGCAAGTCGTCGGCTTCAGCCCCCATGCCACGAGTGCTGGGGTGTTCGGGATAAACTCGAGCGCTCTTGTTCCCATTTTTGGGTCCATCTAGGGAGGCGCTCAACACAACGAACAAGGCAACCGGACTTATAATGCTTGAACACTCTCACTTAGCCATAGAATTCTATAATTTTAAATTTCGGCGAAGCCCCTAGTTTTCGGAAGGCCGAATTTGGGGCGCTATCCACGCCTTGGCCGGACAGAATCCGGCTCCTCGCTCGAAGCGGCATAAGTCTTTAGGGACTCGCAAAGAACCTCTCGAACAGCGACCAGCTCTCGCCTCATCATGACGGTCAGTTTTAGCTTTCTCCACTGAGGCGTTAACCCAGCTCAACTGGGGCGCAATCGCAGTGGTTCTCCCAGTGCTACCTTAGCCGATAAAACGGAACGTAAGGTACCAAAACATGGGAGCCGGGCAAACCCAACTATTGACCCAAGAACATGATTCGGAGCCGATGCATATAATGCTATAAGTTCGGGGTGCCGCACTTGTGAAAGTGTTCGGACTTATCACACCATAACGCGGGAAACATAAGCCCCTGGTGTATTTAGCCGTACCAAAACGTACGGATGCAACATGTCATAGATGAACATATGTGTAAGAAAGAAATGCAATTAGAAGCAAAAATGTGCTGCATTGCTTTATTCAATAAAAACTGCTGTAAGTGCAGGACGATACAAGTGGTGCGGTAAGCAAGGGATGGGACTGTTTAACATGTCCCCCTCCAGGGGTAGGCTACGGAATAATGCATAAAACAGATTTAATGCTCATGATGGAGACCACCTGGATTTTCGTTGTAGCCTTTCTCCTTCCCTGGCTGTTGCATCGTGGGTTCGGCATGTCTGCTGCCGGACAGGGCCTCTGACGAACGGAGTCCTGTAGGTAAAAATAAAAGGAAAAGAAAAAGAAACGACACACTTAAGAGCCCCTGGTGCGGTTGAGCCGCAGTCTGGGCTTATCGTGGTCGAGCCCCTTGCCCCATGCCCATGGTATCTTCAGAGCGTAATGGAGTACGCGAAGGGTCTGTCTTAATGTTTTACAGGGGCTGGGGTTGGGGCCGCACTGCTACGCGTGCTCGGAACGTGCCAGGTGGTCGTGTTGTAGGTTACTCCGGGCACGCTTAGCTGTGTCCGGCCGCTTGGCAGCCGGACTCGAGAATTGCCTTAAAAGGCTGCTTTGTACTTCTGCCGCGAGAGCCGCTGTATGTTCCTCCGTTCGGAGGGAGCGTTCAGTGTTTCCGTTGACCGTGATGACTCCTCTAGGGCCTGGCATCTTGAGCTTGAGGTATGCGTAGTGCGGCACCGCGTTGAACTTTGCGAACGCGGTACGTCCGAGCAAGGCATGATAGCCGCTGCGGAACGGGACTATGTCGAAGATTAACTCCTCGCTTCGGAAGTTATCCGGGGATCCGAAGACCACTTCCAGTGTAACTGAGCCTGTACAATTGGCTTCTACACCTGGTATGACGCCTTTAAAGGTCGTCTTGGTAGGTTTAATCCTTGAGGGGTCTATGCCCATTTTGCGCACCGTGTCCTGATAAAGCAGGTTTAGGCTGCTACCGCCGTCCATCAGGACTCTGGTGAGATGAAATCCATCGACGATTGGGTCTAGAACCAATGCGGCGAACCCACCATGGCGAATGCTGGTGGGGTGGTCCCTTCGGTCAAAGGTGATCGGGCAAGAGGACCATGGATTGAACTTCGGGGCAACTGGCTCCATCGCGTATACATCCCTGAGTGCACGCTTCCGCTCCCTTTTGGGTATGTGCGTGGCATATATCATGTTCACCGTCCGCACCTGTGGGGGGAAACCCTTCTGTCCTCTATTGTTCGGCGGTCGGGTCTCTTCCTCGTCGTCGCTATGTAGCCCCTTGTCGCTGTTTTCGGCAATTAACTTGCCTGCCTGCTTGAACACCCAACAGTCCCTATTGGTGTGGTTAGCTGGCTTTTCAGGGGTGCCATGTATCTGGCACAAGCGGTCGAGAATTCGGTCCAAATTGGACGGACCCTGAGTTGTTCTTTTGAATGGCTTTTTCCGTTGACCGGGTTTAGAGCCTCTGAATCCGGCATTGACTGCCGTATCCTCACTGTTATCGCCGTTAATGCGGCGTTTGTTTTTGTAGCGACGCGACCTGCCACTACGGTCCTTGATATCCGGACTGCCAGAATTTTTGTTGAGGTTGTTGCTGCGTGCTAGCCAGCTGTCCTCACCCGCACAGAAGCGGGTCATGAGTGATGTAAGGGCTGCCATGGATTTCGGCTTTTCCTGTCCCAGGTGCCGGGCAAGCCACTCGTCGCGGATGTTATGCTTGAAGGCCGCGAGGGCCTCGGCATCCGGACAGTCGACGATTTGGTTTTTCTTGGTTAAGAACCGTGTCCAGAATTGTCTGGCCGATTCGTCTGGCTGCTGAATTATGTGGCTTAGGTCATCTGCATCTGGTGGTCGCACGTACGTGCCTTGGAAGTTATCGAGGAATGCGGCTTCCAGGTCCTCCCAACTCCCGATTGACTCTGCTGGCAAGCTGTTAAGCCAGTGCCGGGCTGGTCCTTTAAGTTTGAGTGGGAGATATTTGATGGCGTGGAGATCGTCTCCGCGGGCCATGTGGATGTGGAGGAGATAGTCCTCGATCCAGACCGCGGGGTCTGTTGTGCCATCATAAGATTCAATATTGACGGGTTTAAACCCTTCTGGGATTTGATGATCCATTACCTCATCTGTGAAGCACAGTGGGTGTGCGGCGCCTCTGTACTGGGCGATATCGCGACGGAGCTCAAAAGAGCTTTGTCTGTTGTGTTCGGCCCGGCCGGACTTACTGTGTCCGGGGTGACGGTGATCGTCACGTATCGTGGGGCGCCCACGTGATCCATAGATCGATCTTGATTGTCTTGCCTTATCCTCCAATATGTCTCGCAGGTCCGGAGTGTTCCCCTGTGGCCTTGTGCTTTTCGAGCGATGCCGGGGTACGGGTCTAGTGAAGGGCCTTGAGGCCTCTCTGTCGCGACCACGGGGTGGTCGATCAGCCGTATTGTCTCCTGGTGAAGCGGGATCATATGCCTCCACCTCTAATCGGGGGAGCAGCTTACGTTTGGGGTAGCTTTTGGAGGGGCGTTCGAGTTCATGCTCTTCGGCCGCGAGGACTTCGGTCCATCTGTCGGCTAGCAGATCTTGATCAGCTCTAAGCTGCTGCTGCTTTTTCTTGAGGCTGTTTGCCGTGGCCATAAGCCTGCGTTTGAAACGCTCCTGTTCGACGGGATCCTCAGGCACGACGAATTCATCGTCGTCGAGGCTTGCCTCGTCTCCGGAGGGAGGCATATAGTCCTCTACCTCTTCTTCGGCCGCTCTCTCATGAGGGCTGGCGTCCCCCTCCTCCTGTGCTGGATCTTGCTGGAGTGGGTTGTCTTCGGCGCTATCCGGTGTATTATTGTCTCTGGTGCCGGAATCTTCATTCTTGCTATGGCGGGATTTAGAGCGGCGCCGCTGACGCCGGCGCTTGGGCTGTTTCTTGGAGGGGTCATCCTCCGCTATTCCTTCGACGTTCCCATACTTTGGGATATCCACCATGTATATGTCGTATGAAGAGGTGGCTTTCCAGTGCCCGGTGGGCGCTGGTTCTTGGTCGTCTCCGGCATCGTCATCCATACCGTTGATGTCCTCAGAGTCGTAATCTAGCATGTCGGTTAGATCGTCGATAGTGGCTACCAAGTGGGTGGTGGGTGGGCTCTGAACTTCTTCGTTGTCCGCATCCCAACCGTCCTAGCCACAGTCCGGCCAGGCCTCTCCTGATAACGAGAGGTACTTTAGCGAACTCAAGATGTCGCCAAAGGGTGAGTGTTGAAAGATGTCCGCGGCGGTGAACTCCATGATCGGTGCCCAATCGGATTCGACTGGAGGGGGCGCGGGAGGTCCGGAGTCCGGCACCTCGGAGTCACGAGCTTCATGGGGGACAAGATAGGTGTTCGGCTCTATCGCCGTAGAGGTTGCAGCCCCCGAGGTGGTGTCTAGCCATCCATCCTTGGTCTGCGCAGCCGGCTCCGAGTCGAAGATCGGAGCGGGTTTGAGTGCGGCCTCCAGGGTACTGTCCGGCTGTAGAGCTAAATCATGCCCATCATGACAGTACGGCACGCTCGGCTGTGGCTCGAATCCGTCGAGGATCAAGTCCCCGCGGATGTCAGCCATGAAGTTCAAACTTCCAAATCTGACCTGATGGCCAGGGGCGTAGCCTTCGATCTGCTCCAGCTGGCCAAGCAAATTGGCCCGTAATGCGAAGCCGCCGAATATGAAAATCTGTCCAGGGAGGAAGGTCTCAACCTGGTCTGCATCGTCGTTGATGATCGAAGAAGCCATCGAGCCTATCGGTGATGACACAGAGGAACTCTCAATGAAAGCACCAATGTCGGTGTCAAAACCGGCGGATCTCGGGTAGGGGGTCCCGAACTGTGCGTCTAGGCGGATGGTAACAGGAGACGAGGGACATGATGTTTTTACCCAGGTTCGGGCCCTCTTGATGGAGGTAAAACCCTATGTCTTGCTTGATTAATATTGATGATGTGGGTTACAAGAGTAGATCTACCACGAGATCAAGGAGGCTAAACCCTAGAAGCTAGCCTATGGTATGATTGTTATTCGTCCTATGGACTAAAGCCATCCGGTTTATATAGACACCAGAGAGGGCTAGGGTTACACAGAGTCGGTTACAATGGTAGGAGATCTACATATCCGTATCGCCAAGCTTGCCTTCCACGCCAAGGAAAGTCCCATCCGGACACGGGACGAAGTCTTCAATCTTGTATCTTCATAGTCTTGGAGTCCGGCCGATGATGATAGTTCGGCTATCCGGACACCCCCTAGTCCGGAACTCCCTCACTCTTACTTATTGAGAAAGGCTACAATTAATCCCTTATACTTGTGGGTTATCAAGACCTTTCTCTGGCACCGTTGCCGGCGAGCAATAGAGTGGGGTGAATATTTTCGTGTGTGCTTGTTTGGTTCATCACTAAGTAGAATTTACTTTTTGTTCTAAGTTGTTTTATATCTTTAGTTATGGATATGGAACACAAAATACCAAAAAATTAGGTGTACTTGCTACTCATGGAGATGGGGAACCTCCTAAAACCCTCGATGCTCGTTATGTGAAAAATATTCAACACTACTTTAATAATCCTGAGGAAACCCCATTCAACTTGATAATGGGAGACACATTGGATCAACGTGAATACTTTAGGGATTATCGCTTGACTCAAAAAGGGAAATTGTTATGGGATCAAATTGAGATGTTGTGTTGGTATGCTTGGAATTTATGCTTGATATATGATTATACTTGTTGCTCTAGGATAAGGCTCCACACCGTCCCTTTTCATGTAAATTTAGTGATAATGAAACCTTGGCTTCTTATCATAATGGTATATATGATTACTATGATGTGGAACAAATAGAAGAATTTATTGCTTTTATGGGTGCTTATGAAATTGAATCTTTGTTTGAAAAGTGTGAAAAATATGATGATGTTGTTTACATACCTGAAAATTATGCTATACTGAAATATGAAGGAAATATGCCCTAGAGGCAATAATAAAGTTATTATTTATTTCCTCATATCATGATAAATGTTTATTATTCATGCTAGAATTGTATTAACCGGAAACATGATACATGTGTGAATACATAGACAAACATATAGTCACTAGTATGCCTCTACTTGACTAGCTCATTAATCAAAGATGGTTATGTTTCCTAACCATAGACATGTGTTGTCATTTGATTAACGGGATCACATCATTAGGAGAATGATGTGATTGACATGACCCATTCCGTTAGCCTAGCACTTGATCGTTTAGTATATTGCTATTGCTTTCTTCATGACTTATACATGTTCTTGTAACTATGAGATTATGCAACTCCCGTTTACCGGAGGAACACTTTGGGTACTACCAAACGTCACAACGTAACTTGGTGATTATAAAGGAGTACTACAGGTATCTCCGAAGGTACATGTTGAGTTGGCGTATTTCGAGATTAGGTTTTGTCACTCCGATTGTCAGAGAGGTATCTCTGGGCCCTCTCGGTAATGCACATCACTATAAGCCTTGCAAGCAATGTGACCAATGAGTTGGTTACGGGATGATGCATTACGTAACGAGTAAAGAGACTTGCCGGTAACGAGATTGAACTAGGTATTGGATACCGACGATCAAATCTTGGGCAAGTAACATACCGATGACAAAGGGAACAACGTATGTTGTTATGCGGTTTGACCGATAAAGATCTTCGTAGAATATGTAGGAACCAATATGGGCATCCAGGTTCCACTATTGGTTATTGACCGAGAATAGTTCTAGGTCATGTCTACATAGTTCTCGAACCCGTAGGGTCCGCACGCTTAACGTTACGATGACAGTTTTATTATGAATTTATAAGTTTTGATGTACCGAAGTTTGTTCGGAGTCCCGGATGTGATCACGGACATGACAAGGAGTCTCGAAATGGTCGAGACATAAAGATTGATATATTGGACGACTATATTCGGACACCGGAAGTGTTCCGGACGTTTTCAAAGAAAACCGGAGTGCCGGAGGGTTACCGGAACCCCCCCCGGGGAGAGATAATGGGCCACATGGGCCTTGGTGGAAAGAGAGAGGGGCGGCCAAGGTGGGCCGCACGCCCCCTCTCCCTCTGGTCCGAATTGGACTAGGAGGGGGGGCAGCGCCCCCCCCCCCTCTTTCCTTCCCCCTCTCCCCCTTCCTTCCCCCTCCTAGTAGGACTAGGAAAGGGGGAGTCCTACTCCTACTAGGAGGAGGACTCCTCCTCCTTGGCGCACCCACAAGGGCCGGCCGGCCTCCCCCCTTGCTCCTTTATATACAAGGGCAGGGGGGCACCCTAGAACACACAAGTTGATCTACGGATCGTTCCTTAGCCGTGTGCGGTGCCCCCCTCCACCATATTCCATCTCGGTCATATCGTCGCGGAGTTTAGGCGAAGCCCTGCGCCGGTAGAGCATCATCATCATCACCACGCCGTCGTGCTAACGGAACTCATCCCCAACACTTTGCTGCATCAGAGTCCGGGGATCATCATCGAGCTGGACATGTGCTGAACTCGGAGGTGCCGTACGTTCGGTACTTGGATCGGTCGGATTGTGAAGACGTACGACTACATCAACTGCATTGTCATAACGCTTCCGCTTACGGTATACGAGGGTACGTGGACAACACTCTCCCCTCGTTGCTATGCCATCACCATGATCTTGCGTGTACGTAGGAATTTTTTTGAAATTACTACGTTCCCCAACAGTGGTATCAGAGCCTAGGTTTTATGCGTAGATGTCATATGCACGAGTAGAACACAAGTGAGTTGTGGGCGATACAAGTCATACTGCTTACCAGCATGTCATACTTTGGTTTGGCGGTATTGTGAGATGAAGCGGCCCGGACCAACTTTACGCGTACGCTTACGCGAGACTGGTTTCACCGTTACGAGCACGCGTGCTTAAAGGTGGCTGGCGGGTGTTTGTCTCTCTCACTTTAGCTGAATCGAGTGTGGCTACGCCCGGTCCTTGCGAAGGTTAAAATAGCACTAACTTGACGAACTATCGTTGTGGTTTTGATGCGTAGGTAAGAACGGTTCTTGCTAAGCCCGTAGCAGCCACATAAAACTTGCAACAACAAAGTAGAGGACGTCTAACTTGTTTTTACAGGGCATGTTGTGATGTGATATGGTCAAGACGTGATGCTATATTTTATTGTATGAGATGATCATGTTTTGTAACCGAAGTTATCGGCAACTGGCAGGAGCCATATGGTTGTCGCTTTATTGTATGAAATGCAAACGCCCTGTAATTGCTTTACTTTATCACTAAGCGGTAGCGATAGTCGTAGAAGCAATAGATGGCGTAACGACAACGATGCTACGATGGAGATCAAGGTGTCGCGCCGGTGACGATGGTGATCACGATGGTGCTTCGGAGATGGAGATCACAAGCACAAGATGATGATGGCCATATCATATCACTTATATTGATTGCATGTGATGTTTATCCTTTATGCATCTTATCTTGCTTTGATTGACGGTAGCATTTTAAGATGATCTCTCACTAATTATCAAGAAGTGTTCTCCCTGAGTATGCACCGTTGCGAAAGTTCTTCGTGCTGAGACACCACGTGATGATCGGGTGTGATAGGCTCTACGTTCAAATACAACGGGTGCAAAACAGTTGCACACGCGGAATACTCAGGTTAAACTTGACGAGCCTAGCATATACAGATATGGCCTCGGAACACGGAGACCGAAAGGTCGAACGTGAATCATATAGTAGATATGATCAACATAGCGATGTTCACCATTGAAACTACTCCATCTCACGTGATGATCGGACATGGTTTAGTTGATTTGGATCACGTAATCACTTAGATGACTAGAGAGATGTCTGTCTAAGTGGGAGTTCTTAAGTAATATGATTAATTGAACTTAAATTTATCATGAACTTAGTCCTGGTAGTATTTTGCAAATTATGTTGTAGATCAATAGCTTGCGTTGTTGCTTTCATATGTTTATTTTGATATGTTCCTAGAGAAAATTGTGTTGAAAAATGTTAGTAGCAATGATGCGGATTGGATCCATGATCTGAGGTTTATCCTCATTGCTGCGCAGAAGAATTATGCCCTTGATGCACCACTAGGTGACAAACCTATTGCAGGAGCAGATGCAGACATTATGAACGTTGGGCTAGCTCAATATGATGACTACTTGATAGTTTAGTGCACCATGCTTAACGGCTTAGAATTGGGACTTCAAAACGTTTTGAACGTCATGGACCATATGAAATTTTCCAGGAATTGAAGTTAATATTTCAAGCAAATACCCGAGTTGAGAGATATGAAGTCTCCAACAAGTTCTATAGCCAAAAGATGGAGGAGAATCGCTCAACTAGTGAGCATGTGCTCAGATTGTCTGGGTACTACAATCGCTTGAATCAAGAGGGAGTTAATCTTCCAGATAAGATAGTGATTGACAGAATTCTCTAGTCACCACCACCAAGTTAGTAGAACTTCGTGATGAACTATAATGCAAGGGATGAAGAAAACGATTCCCGAGCTCTTCGTGATGCTGAAATCGACGAAGGTAGAAATCAAGAAAAAGCATCAAGTGTTGATGATTGACAAGACCACTAGTTTCAAGAAAAGGGCAAAGGGAAAGAAAGGGAACTTCAAGCAGAATGGCAAGTAAGTTCTCACTCCCACGAAGAAGCTCAAAGCTGGACCAAAGCCTGAAACTGAGTGATTATACTGCAAAGGAAATGGTCACTAGAAGCAGAAATGCCTTGAATATTTGGTGGATAAGAAGGATGGCAAAGTGAACAAGGGTATATTTGATATACATGTTATTGATGTGTACCTTACTAGTGTTTATAGCAGCCCCTGAGTATTTGATACTTGTTCGGTTACTAAGATTAGTAACTCGAAACAGGAGTTACAGAATAAACAGAGACTAGTTGAGGGGAAGTGACGATGAGTGTTGGAAATAGTTCCAAGATTGATATGATCATCATCACACACTCCCTATACTTTCGGGATTAGTGTTAAACCTAAATAAATGTTATTTAGCGTTTGCGTTGAGCATGAATATGATTTGATCATGTTTATTGCGATACAGTTATTCATTTGAAGTTAAAGAATAATTGTTATTCTGTCTACATGAATAAAACCTTCAATGGTTATACACCCAATGAAAATAGTTTGTTGGATCTTGATCGTACTGATACACATATTCATAATATTGATGCCAAAAGATGCAAAGTTAATAATGATAGTGCAACCTATTTGTGGCACTGCCGTTTGGGTCATATCGGTGTAAAGCGCATGAAGAAACTCAATAAAGATGGATTTTTGGAATCACTTGGTTATGAATCATTTGATGCTTGCGAACCGTGCCTTTTGGGCAAGATGACTAAAACTCCGTTCTCCGGAACAATGGAACAAGCTACTAACTTATTGGAAACAATACATACCGATGTATGCGATCCAATGAGTGTTGATGCTCGTGGCAAGTATCGTTATTTTCTGACCTTCACAAGATGATTTGAGCAGATATGGGTATATCTACTTGATGAAACATAAGTCTGAAATAGTTGAAAGGTTCGAAGAATTTCAGAGTGAAGTGGAAAAATCATCGTAACAAGAAAATAAATTTTCTGCGATCTGATCGCGGAGACAAATATTTGAGTTACGAGTTTGGTCTTCAATTAAAACAATGTGGAATAGTTTTACAGCTCACGCCACCTGGAACACCACAACGTTATGGTGTGTCCGAACGTCGTAACCGCACTTTATTGGATATGGTGCGATCTATGATGTCTCTTACTGATTTACCACTATTGTTTTGGGGTTATGCATTAGAGTCAGTTGCATTCACGTTAAAAGGGCACCATCTAAATCCGTTGAGACGACACCATATGAACTATGGTTTAGCAGTAAACCTAAGATGTCGTTTCTTAAAGTTTGGAGTTGCGATGCTTATATGAAAAAGGTTTTCAACCTGATAAGCTCGAACCCAAATCGGAGAAGTACGTCTTCATAGAATACCCAAAGGAAACTGTTGGGTACTCCTTCTATCACAGATCCAAAGGCAAAACATTTGTTGCTAAGAATGGATCCTTTCTAGAGAAGGAGTTTCTCTCGAAAGAAGTGAGTGGGAGGAAAGTAGAACTTGATGAGGTAACTATATCTACTCCCTTGTTGGAAAGTAGTTTATCACAGAAATCAGTTCCAGTGATTCCTACACCAATTAGTGAGGAAGTTAATGATGATGATCATGAAACTTCAGATCAAGTTACTACCAAACCTCGTAGGTCTTCCAGAGTAAGATCCGCACCAGAGTGGTGCAGTAATCATGTTCTGGAAGTCATGTTACTAGACCATGATGAACCTGCGAACTATGAGGAAGCGATGATGAGCCCAGATTCCACAAAATGGCTTGAGGCCATAAAATCTGAGATATGATCCATGTATGAGAACAAAGTATGGACTTTGATTGACTTGCTCGATGATCAGCAAGCCATGTTAAATAAATGGATATTCAAGAGGAAGACGGACGTTGATAGTAGTGTTACTATCTACAAAGCTCGACTTGTCGCAAAAAGGTTTTCGACAAGTTCAAGGTGTTGATTACAATTAGATTTTCACAACTGTAGCGATGCTTAAGTCTGTCCGAATCATGTTAGCAATTGCCACATTTTATGAAATCTGGCAAATGGATGTCAAAACTGCATTCCTTAATGGTTTTCTTAAAGAAGAGTTGTATATGATGCAACCAGAAGGTTTTGTCAATCCTAAAGGTACTAACAAAATGTGCAAGCTCCAGTGATCCATCTATGGACTGGTGCAAGCATCTCAGAGTTGGAATATACGCTTCGATAAGTTGATCAAAGCATATAGTATTATACAGACTTGCGGTGAAGCCTGTATTTACAAGAAAGTGAGTGGGAGATCTGTAGCATTTCTGATACTATATGTAGATGACATATTATTGATCGGAAATGATATAGAATTTCTGGATAGCATAAAGGGATACTTGAATAAAAGTTTTTCAATGAAAGACCTCGGTGAAGCTGCTTACACATTGAGCGTCAAGATCTATATAGATAGATCAAGACGCTTGATAAGATTTTTTCAATGAGTACATACCTTGATAAAATTTTGAAATAGTTCAAAATAGAACAGTCAAAGAAGGAGTTCTTGCCTGTGATGCAAAGGTGTGAGGTTGAGTAAGACTCAAGACCCGACCATGGCAGAAAATAGAAAGAGAATGAAAAGTCATTCCCTGTGCCTCAGTCATAGGTTCTATAAAGTATGCTATGCTATGTACCAGACCTATGGTATACCTTGCTCTTTATTTGGCATGGGAGTACAATAGCGATCTAGGAGTAGATCACTGGACATTGGTCAAGAATATCCTAGGTGAGGACTAAGGAAATATTTCTCGATTATGGAGGTGATAAAAGAGCCCGTCGTAAAGAGTTACATCGGTGCAAGCTTTCACACCGATCCAGATGACTCTAAGTCTCAATCTGGATACATATTGAAAGTGGGAGCATTTAGCTAGAGTAGCTCCATGCAGAGCATTGTAGACATAGAATATTTGCAAAATACATGCGGCTCTGAATGTGACAGAACCGTTGACTAAGCTTCTCTCACGAGTAAAACATGATCATACCTTTGTACTCTTTGGGTGTTAATCACATAGCAATGTGAACTAGATTATTGACTCTAGTAAACCCTTTGGGTGTTGGTCACATGAAGATGTGAACCATGGGTGTTAGAATCATTACTATGTAATCTAGATTATTGACTCTAGTGCAAGTGGGAGACTGAAGGAAATATGCCCTATAGGCAATATTAAAGTTATTATTTATTTCCTCATATCATGATAAATGTTTATTATTCATGCTAGAATTGTATTAACCGGAAACATGATACATGTGTGAATACATAGACAAACATATCGTCACTAGTATGCCTCTACTTGACTAGCTCATTAATCAAAGATGATTATGTTTCCTAACCATAGACATGTGTTGTCATTTGATTAACGGGATCACATCATTAGGAGAATGATGTGATTGACATGACCCATTCCATTAGCCTAGCACTTGATCATTTAGTATATTGCTATTGCTTTCTTCATGACTTATACATGTTCCTGTAACTATGAGATTATGCAACTCCCGTTTACCGGAGGAACACTTTGGGTACTACCAAACGTCACAATGTAACTGGGTGATTATAAAGGAGTACTACAGGTGTCTCTGAAGGTACATTTTGAGTTGGCGTATTTCGAGATTAGGTTTTGTCACTCCGATTGTCGGAGAGGTATCTCTGGACCCTCTCGGTAATGCACATCACTATAAGCCTTGCAAGCAATGTGACCAATGAGTTGGTTACGGGATGATGCATTACGTAACGAGTAAAGAGACTTGCCGATAACGAGATTGAACTAGGTATTGGATACCGACGATCAAATCTCGGGCAAGTAACATACCGATGACAAAGGGAACAACGTATGTTGTTATGCGGTTTGACCGATAAAGATCTTCGTAGAATATGTAGGAACCAATATGGGCATCCAGGTTCCACTATTGGTTATTGACCGAGAATAGTTCTAGGTCATGTCTACATAGTTCTCAAACCCGTAGGGTCCGCACGCTTAACGTTACGATGACAGTTTTATTATGAGTTTATAAGTTTTGATGTACCGAAGTTTGTTCGGAGTCCCAGATGTGATCACGGACATGACGAGGAGTCTCGAAATGGTCGAGACATAAAGATTGATATATTGGACGACTATATTCGGACACCGGAAGTGTTCCGGGCGTTTTCGAAGAAAACCGGAGTGCCGGAGGGTTACCGGAACACCCCCGGGAGAGATAATGGGCCACATGGGCCTTGGTGGAAAGAGAGAGGGGCAGCCAGGGTGGGCCGCGTGCCCCCTCTCCCTCTGGTCCGAATTGGACTAGAAGGGGGCGCGGCGCCCCCCCTCTTTCCTTCCCCCTCTCCCCCTTCCTTCCCCCTCCTAGTAGGAGTAGGAAAGGGGGAGTCCTACTCCTACTAGGAGGAGGACTCCACCTCCTTGGTGCGCCCACAAGGACCGGCCGGCCTCCCCCCTTGCTCCTTTATATACAGGGGCAGGGGGGCACCCTAGAACACACAAGTTGATCTACGGATCGTTCCTTAGCCGTGTGCGGTGCCCCCTCCACCATATTCCACCTCGGTCATATCGTCGCGGAGTTTAGGAGAAGCCCTACGCCAGTAGAGCATCATCATCGTCACCATGCCATCGTGCTAACGTAACTCATCCCCGACACTTTGCTGGATCGGAGTCCGGGGATCGTCATCGAGTTGAACGTGTGCTGAACTCGGAGGTGTCGTACGTTCGGTACTTGGATCGGTCAGATCGTGAAGACGTACGACTACATCAACCGCGTTGTCATAACACTTCCGCTTACGGTCTACGAGGGTACGTGGACAACACTCTCCCCTCGTTGCTATGCCATCACCATGATCTTGCATGTACGTAGGAAATTTTTTTAAATTACTATGTTCCCCAACAAAATATTGCTATGAGAATTATGAATATAATTTCGATATTAATGAGTTTATTGAGAAAGTCGCCGATGTACAAGAAGAGACTAATATTTTGCAGGAAACTATGGAAGAAGAAATTGGTGACACTATGATCTCACTAGATGAAAAGGATGACGAGGAGAGCAAAGAACAAAAAGAGGAAGAGTGGATTAGCTACCCGTGTCCAACTTCTAATGAGAGTAACTCTTCAACTCATACATTGTTTAATTTCCCTTCGTGTTGATCGAAGGATGAATGCTATGATGATTGCTATGATCCCTTGGATTCGTTTGAAATATCCCTTTTTGATGAACTTGATGCTTGCTATGCTTGTGGCCATGATGCCAATATGAATTATGCTTATGGAGATGAACTTGCTATAGTTCCTTATGTTAATAATGAAATTGTTGCTATTGCACCCATGCATGATAGTCCTATTATCTTTTGGAATTCTCGCAACTACACTATATCGGAGAAGTTTGCGCTTATTAAGAATTATATTGATGGGTTGTGTTTTACTACTACACATGATGATTTTGATGAATATAATATGCATGTGCTTGCTACTCCTTGCTACGTCTTGAGCTTCCGTTGGTTTTCCTTGAAGAGGAAAGGGTGATGCAACAATAGTAGCGTAAGTATTTCCCTCAGTTTTTCAGAACCAAGGTATCAATCCAGTAGGAGGCTCCTCAGAAGTCCCACGCACCTACACAAACAAACAAGAACTCGCAACCAACGCAATAAAGGGGTTGTCAATCCCTTCAACGCCACTTGCAAAAGTGAGATCTGATAGAGATAATATGATAAGATAAATATATTTTTGGTATTTTATGATATAGATTGGAAAAGTAAAGATGCAAATAAAAGTAGATTGAAAGCTTATATGATAAAAGATAGACCCGGGGGCCATAGGTTTCACTAGTGGCTTCTCTCAAGATAGCATAAGTATTATGGTGGGTGAACAAATTACTGTCGAGCAATTGATAGAAAAGTGAATAATTATGAGATTATCTAGGCATGATCATGTATATAGGCATCACGTCCGTGACAAGTAGACCGACTCCTGCCTGCATCTACTACTATTACTCCACACATCGACCTCTATCCAGCATGCATCTAGAGTATTAAGTTCATAAAGAACAGAGTAACGCATTAAGAAAGATGACATGATGTAGAGGGATAAACTCATGCAATATGATATAAACCCCATCTTTTTATCCTCAATGGCAACAATACAATACATGCCTTGCTGCCCCTGCTGTCACTGTGAAAGGATACCGCAAGATTGAACCCAAAGCTAAACACTTCTCCCATTGCAAGAAAGATCAATCTAGTAGGCCAAACCAAACTGATATTTCGAAGAGACTTGCAAAGATAAGTTAATCACACATAAAAGAATTCAGAGGAGATTCAAATATTTCTCATAGATAAACTTGATCATAAACCCACAATTCATCAGATCTCGACAAACACACCGCAAAAAGAGTTACATCGAATAGATCTCCAAGAAGATCGAGGAGAACTTTGTATTGAGATTCAAAGAGAGAGAACGAGCCATCTAGCTAATAACTATGGACCCGAAGGTCTATGGTAAACTACTCACAACTCATCGAAAGGGCCTTGGAGATGATGTAGAGGCCCTCCGTGGTAGATTACCCCTCCGGTGGAGCGCCGACGAAGGCTCTAAGATGGGATCTCGCAGATACAGAAGGTTACGGCGGTGGAAATAGTTTTTCGTGGTCGCTTCTGATGTTTTCAGGGTAGATGGGTATATATAGGAGGAAGAAGTAGGTCGGTGGACGCTCGAGGGGCCCACGAGGGTGGGGGCACGCCCACTTGTAGGGGGCGCGTCGGGCACTCTCGTGATCGACTCGCTTGTTTCTTGACTTCCACTCCAAGTCCTTTGGATCACGTTTGTTCCAAAAAGATCGCTCCCGAAGGTTTCATTCCGTTTGGAATCCGTTTGATATTCCTTTTCTTCGAAACACTAAAATAGGCAAAAAAAAACAGCAATTCAGGCTGGGACTCCGGTTAGTAGGTTAGTCCCAAAAATGATATAAAAGTGCAAAGTAAAGCCCATAAACATCCTAAACGGGTAATATAATACCATGGAACAATCAAAAATTATAGATACGTTGGAGACATATCACTACTACTTGCACTTATTATGAGAGAGTAACTACATCTCCGCCTCTCTATGTTTCCAATACGATAAAATTGCAAGAAACTGCTTATGCTATGTATTGGCCTTTACTTGATGTGCATGAATTGTTCTTTTATGACATGTCGATGCATAGGAAGAGAGTTAGGCTTCGTCATTGCATGATATATATTACTTTTTGCTCACTACTAAATCACAAATCGTTGTCAATTAAAATTGGCTTTGATATACCTTGGGATCCGGGTGGATCAATTAGCACTATATGCCTAGCTTAATGGCTTTAAAGAAACAGCTGCCAGGGAGACAACCCGGAAGTCTTAGAGAGTCATTTTATTATGTTGTGTGATTTTAAAAAAAGTTTAAAAACAAAAAAAAATAGGGGAACCTAAAACTTTTCAATAAGAAAAGTGAAAGTAAGAAAGACGAGCACCATTGAAGTGGGGGAGCTCCTTGAACTTTGTTCATGCCCATGGAAACTTTGCAAATCTTGGATTACAGAAACTTTTCAACAAAAATAATTATCCCCTTGTACAAATCCATTGTATTATAAAAATAACGTGCCAAGATTTGCCTTTAGGATGATTAGATTGCTTGTTTAGTTTATGCAGTGCAAAAACAGAAAACTTTGGCTGTAGTTCGAAATTTTTACACGGTGCTTCTATGATTTATTTTATTTTTTCCTAATTTTCCAGAATTTTTGGAGTTATAGAAGTATGGTCAATATTCTGATTGCTACAGTTTATTCTGTTTTTGATAGATTCTATTTTTGATGCATTATTTTGCGTGTTTTGATGAATCTATGGATTGTATCAGTGATATAAGCTGTGGTGAAGTTAGAGTACAGTAGTTATAATGCAAAAGTAAAACATTAGTGGGTTTGCAACACTACTGAAAGTAGTGGTTTGCTTTATTATACTAACGGATCTCATGAGGCTTTTGTTAAGTTTTGTGTGGTTGAAGTTTTCAAGTTTTGGGTGAGATCACGATGGATGAAGGAATAAGGAGTGGCAAGAGCCAAAGCTTGGGGATGCCTGAGGCACCCCAAGGTAATATTCAAGGACTCCCAAGCAACTAAGCTTGGGGATGCCCCGGAAGGCATCCCCTCTTTCTTCTAGTTACCATTGGTAATTTTACTTGGAGCTATAATTTTATTTGTCACATGATATGTGTAAATTCTTGGAGCTTCATGTGCTTTTTATTTTTCTTTTAACAATGCACCATGCTTGTATGAGATAGGCCTTGGTTGATTTATCGAATGATTTATGCACTTCACTTATATCTTTTGAGTATGGCTTTATAGAATGCTTCATGTGCTTCACTTATATCTTTTGAAGTTTGGATTGCCTGTTTCTCTACACATAGAAAACCGCCATTTGTAGAATGCTCTTTTGCTTCACTTATATATTTTTAGAGCATTGGCATATCTTTTATAGAAATAATTAAACTCTCTTGCTTCACTTATATCTATTTAGAGAGTCAACAGGAATTGGTCATTCCACTACAAAAAAAATACACTTCCGTGATGATGTGTGTTTGTCATAGTAGGTCGCGTTTTTTGTCATGCGTGTACATCCATGACGATTTTATGACAGAATCAGGATACTCATACTTGTGCTATCGTAGAAGTGTTCCATGACATTACCAAAATTATCATCACGAAAGTGTCCACTTCCATGACGATAAATCATGCGTCACAGAAGTGCTTTCGTCAAGGGTGACCGACACGTGCATCCACCGTAACGGAACGCCATTAGGCTATCGGGTCCGGTTTTGGATCCGATAACCCGTTAACAGCCCCGACCAGTGGAGATTTTCCACGTGTAAAATCATCATTGGCTCGAGGAAACACGTGTCGGCTCACCGTTGGGACAGATGTCATACACTCATTGGACCCAAGGCGTCTATGATACGTCGACACGTGGCACGGCCCAACAGAGACCCATTCCTGTGAAAAGGCCGGCCTGTTTGACTTGGTCAAAAGGTGGTGGGCCGGCCCACAGAAAGCATGTTAACGGCATGTTTGCATATAGCCCATTTACAGCCTGCTAACCAAGGGCCCGTTTCGACCTCTCCGAATTAGGCCCAATAGCTTCATCTGGGCCATCCAATATGATTCCAGCCCGTTTTAACTTCTGTCCCATGTATGGCCCATGACGTCTTTCGGCCCATATGAGGCCCTTTGTAACTCTTTGCCCACGGCCCGTGGTGAAACTGGCCCGTAATGAACAGTGTATCACTTTATACCCATTAACGGCCCATTATTCCATTGGGCCGTTTCCAGCCCAAGTTATCTTTCAGCCTTCTCAGGGCCCATTTATTCTTGGGCTCATTTCCAGCATTCGGTTACTTATGGCCCATTACTGTTATTTTCTGCTTGTGGGCTAAATTCAGCCCGTCGTTACAGTCGGCCCGTTTGTGGCCCGTTAATATGTTGGGCCGTTTTCATGTCCAAAAAACCGTTGGGCTGTTTTCATAGAGTTATCAAATACGACCTATTAACGGCCCGCTATGGTCCACGAATAGTACGACCCATGATTGGCGAAATGATGATACACCATGTAGAAGGCCCATGGATCCTACGGCCCGTAGAAGGCCCATGGATCATACGGCCGGTAGAAGGCCCATGGATCGTACGGCCGGTAGGAGGCCCATGGAACCTACAGCCCGTATAAAAGGCCAATGGATCCTACGGCTCGTAGAAGACCCATGGATCATACGACCCGCGGGAGGCCCATGGTTACAACAGCCCGTTTGTTGCCATGATTATTTTGGCCTAGTTACCAAAAATAGGCTATTGTGGCCACTTGAAAAACACAGAAAAAGAAATGCAGTGACTACAAGCAAACAACTAAACAAGACAATAAGGAAATAAATAAGCAAGCAATTAACGCTAGCCTATTACCGCTATTACACATATTACATCCACTAGGCATCAAAGTTCGCCACCAGTGCAAATATAGGGAACAAAGCAGCATATTACATACACTGGCCGTCAAAATTGGCCACCAGTGCAAATAAACGCGGCAGCAAAACAAGAGCATAACTAAAACAACTTCAGAAGAGCTCAAGAAACGTTATCCTGGGTATCCACCATGCTGGCAATAAGCTCAGCAAGCTTATTAGCTTTGTCCTGTTTGGCGCTAAAATCCTCCAATGCTTGCTGTTGCACCAGAAAGTATGCATCTGAATGCTCCAGGAACTTCCACAGTCCTTCCGCTTCTTGTCGCAGCACAGCTGATCGATGTCTTTCAACTTGTAGTTGAGACTCAAGAAACCGAACTGATTCAGACAGTGAGTTTGAATAGCTTGTGCAAGCGGTAGTGGCCAATAACTCGAACACTAAACCAAGATAGGACTTTGGGGTTGTCTCACTGTCTTCAAGATAGTCTTCCTTAGCTGTTTTATCAGCTTTGCTGGAGACCAACAAGGATGTGTCACTATCATGAACCTTATCTGCATTACTTCCTTTACCATTTCTTAATAAGGCACTCTTCCCCAATATTCTGACAGCATTCTAAAAGAAGAAACAAGCATACACATGACAGGTTTAGCATGTACTAGTATATGAAACTCATTTCGGTGAACCAGTTCATTAGTAAGGTGGACAGGATTAAACTACCAAGTATTCTATTGCCAAGTACTAGTACATAATAAAAGCATCAAAAAAACATATATGTATGTCCTATGGTCACTGCATTGTCTTGCCAAATCAAAATAGAGACACGGTTCAAATCATATCAGTTCAAGACAAAGCAGCAGTGAAAGAATACAAAGCGTGGGAAACTACACGGCACAACAAGATTTCAGATGGGTACCACGGGTCTACATGTACAAAAACACTATTGGCTCTGTTGTGATGCTAGTAATGTGTATGATATGAGAAGTCAACTGTATACACAATTGAAATTGAAATCAACAGAGCTATTGATAAGAGCAAACATGTTAAAGAAACATGTGTGAACATACCTGCTGTGCCATTGGAGTTTTGATTGAATCTTTCAATTTAAAAATAAGTTTGTATGAGTAAATACAGTGATACAAGAGCAAAGTAATCATAGTTAAAAAAGGCGCACCTAAGCGAGTGCTTAAGCGCGCCTAGGCTCTAGGCGTTGGCACAACGCATTGCGCATAACTGCGCTTAATCTGTGCATAACTGCGCATAAGCATGCGCTTTGGTCAGTAAAGCGCAAGGCGGTGACAAAACGCACTATTAACGCCTAGCGCCTTTTTGAACTATGATAGCAATGGAATCTTAAATTAGAACAGTTGTTCTTCAGGTTTAGGCACTTATTATACATGAATAGAGTACAGTAAGATGCAAGAATATAGTACTTAAAAATAGAAAATGAGCTCATAGACCTTACCACATTCTTGGTTCGAGACCAGTACAGAACAAGGCGTTCCTAGTCATCGTCCAGTAAATGTGTCTCATGAGAACGTAAGGGAATTTGATGAGTTTCTTTGCTGGTGAAGTACGTTTTCTTCAGGTAATTCTGATACTGCCACCAAGCATTCTTGAAGATAGCAGCGGTATTAGCACAGGTTACCTCATCCTGAGTTTCCAAATCGGTCCTTCTCTATAGAGAAAAATGGGAAAATTTGTTGTATTATAACCATCATGGAGGTAGGATGTATGGGACAAAGCAAAGTATTTGCCATGAATAACATTACTTACACATAACTCCTAGACAAACACCTGCAACTGGCATTTTCCTTCATCTTCAGTATAATATTTCCAAGATGGGAAGATACGCACATACGATTTAACAACATCAAATGCGATAGGTGCTAAACTACGACTAGCTGGTTGTGCTTCCTCCACAGGAATAGGTGTACTAACTGGTGGAGTTGGCGTTCGACGTGGTAGTACTGGCCCTTTGGGCACTGGAGCTGCCTTACTAACTGCTCTTGTTTGGGAGCTTTGTGGTGGAGATGGTGTTGTGTCAACAGGAACTGGGTTACTATCTGCTAGGGTTGGGATTAGATTGGGTGAAGCTGGTTCTCTGTCCATCGCAATAGGGGTACAATCTGCGAGAGTTTGGGTTATGTGTGGTAGGGCTGGTTCTCGTGCATGTACAACCGGGGTGCTATCTCCACCAAGAGGTAGCACTGTTTCATTTGAAGACTGTGTTTTTAGTCTGCTAGATACTGACATCACCCGCTCCAATTCAAATGGCTGATAAACAGGAAACATAGTTGAATGTACAGACATTGTATGAGAGACAGATGCAATAGATAGTGTGGAAAAAAGAGGGCATGAAATAGTTGACATGTATATTGTTTAACTAAAACGGATAGCATGACATAATTTCACACATATGATGTCTATCTAAACTGGATAGCATAACATAACATAATTCAAAGATATGATGAATAACTAAACATGATCGCATGACATAATTCACCTACATGTTATCTAAGTAATCAGGATCGCATCATTTAATTCACTTATGTGATTTATATGCTAAACAGAGGGCATTCGATATGATGTCTGAACTAAAAACATGGTGTTGAATATTGTGTATATGATGTCTAAACTATGCAATGCAAGACACCATATGCATGATATGAGCAGTATAACCATGCCAAGTTAAACAGGATGGCATTGCACATTTCACATATATTATGGCTGGCTAAAAGATGGCATCCAAATATATGATGCCTGGTTAAACATGATGGCATTGCACATTTCACATATATTATGGCTGGCTAAAAGACATGAGACATCGTAATTCCCATATATGATATAGAAACTAAACAGGTGGCATTACAGAACATGTCTAAACTAAGCAGATGACATATATGATGTCAAAAGTAGGCACTGCAAGGCAACATATGCATGATATGACTAACATCAGCATGGCAAGGTAGAGCAAACACCTTGGGGGTAAATAGGAGTGGTCAGCGGCGTCTGAATCCGCCTCAGAACAGATATCTTCCTCTGGATTACAATTTGGAGAGGGGTGGGAAGGGTTTGCCATTGAACCCGCCATGGAGCGATGTCTGCATGACATTGTATTGCCGCGCAAAACTCTTCTCTTTTTCTATGCATGTTCAGCATGACTGTGTACAATATCTGACATGCATACAAAAAAAATATGGTGAGATTATGTAAGGGGAGCATGCAGAAACTTAGAGTGATGGTAACAACCAGGGGATGGATCCAAAAAAAATGATAGCAGGCTGATGATTGCTTTAATTTAATAAAAAGACAATGATGATTGCTTTACTATTTGTTTCCCACCCAAGATGAACAACATGGGCATACCCTAGGTGAACCAGATATTAGACAGAGATACTATTCATTGCTTCCTCGATATGTGCCCCACAACTAATTTAGAACTCAAGTTTGAACATTAATTTGGACCTGACTTGGAGTCGAATAGATGATGTAAAATAGATGTAAAATTTACATCACCAAAAACCACCTGACTACAACAGATGAGGTAAAAACTGTTGACTCTGAACATAACTGTCGAAACTAAAATTTACTGTGGAATCTGAATGTTACTATCGAAACTGAACGCAATGGTAGCAGAGAGGCACTTGACATGTAGTTTAGGGAGGGCCTACAATTCATCTTCAACATGCACCCCCCTGAGCCGCCAGCCACCACCGGCCGAACCGCCGGCCCCAGCGCCGCCTCGCCGCCTCGAAAAAACTCCCCGCCGCTGTCCCGCCGCCGCCCCACCGCCCCGGCCAGCCCTCTAGGCCCCCACCCCCCACCCTGAACCCTAAGATAGATAGTGGGGTACCTCTCTGGCGAGCCCCCGTTCCCGCTGCGGGTGGTTCTTCCTTAACTCCGGTGAGCCCCCCCCTGAAAATCGACTGACCCAAAAGTCGATTCAGTCGATTGAAGTGTAGCTAAATCAGAGTAGAGCAGCTGCACGAGCGAGGGGGAGAGCAGCAGCAGCGCGGGCGAGCGAGCGAGAGCTGGAGCAGTAGCAGTTGGGCGAGCGAGCAATCGAGCGAGAGCCGGAGCAGCAGCAGCAGATCCGGCTGGTATGGACGCCGCCGCCGATGGGGCCTTGCATTGGGGGAGAGCCGCCGTAGAGATGTCACCCGCGGCGCTGGCTTCAAGGTAGCCACTCCATGGGGGTGCGGGATGGAGCACCGTCGGCGCCGGGAGGTCGAGTTAAGGAGAAGGTGCAATGCGATGAGTGTACAACCTCTTTGGTGGCGCCGAGTAGGCCTCGGCTTCGTCAGAGGAGTCGGTGAGGATGATGCGGTTCCGATGGAGCAGGTTAAGGCGGTGCTGTGGGGATGGAGCAGCCGTGACAGATGAGACGATCCTCGGAGTAGCTCCTTAGAGGTGGAGGACGGGCCGGCTTAACCGGCGGGACGACGAGATGGACGACGGATCCTCATCCTGGGAGGTGGATGAGGGACGTCGAGCTGTTGCTCTGGACGACATCGTCGGGGAAGAAGCTCCGGCTGGGCAGTGGTGATGTGGCGGACGGATGAGGGTGGGGTTTCGCGGCTGGAGCGGAGAGGTTATGGTGGCCTGGGATTTCGAATGGCAAAAAGGGGGCGATGGGAGGGGGTGAACCATGACTTAGGGACGCGCTTGTCCAAAATGTAGGGTGTGTTACAAAAGTACCCCCCCACCGATTTGAACTAGTTCGCGTGATGGGATTTGGCAGCTGGAGGGAGTTTTCGCGCGCGTTGTAATTTCAGGATAGCAAGGCACGGGTTGTGAAGGCACCAGTTTTGGGAGCACGATATCTGAATTTTTGGGATATACAAGGCGCGGGTTGAATTTTAGGGACAAGCCTAACATGTAGTAATATTGTACTTGTACGTACCAAATCAATTCGCACTTCCCTCAACCAAAAAAATGAAAAAAAATAAAACTATTCACACCACACAAAGAGAGAGTCTTGCCCCGTTTTACTATACAAATGCTATTCAAAGCTACTCCCTCCTTCCATCTATATAGGGCCTAATGCGTTTTTCGATGCTAACTCTGACCAAATATTATAGCAATAATATATGACATGCAACTTACACAAAGCACACCGTTAAATTCGTCTGTGAAAGGTTCTTTCAATGATATAATTTTCACATTGTGCATGTCATGTACTATTAATCTTGTCAATAGTCAAAGGCGGTCTTAAAAAACTCATTACGCCCTATATAGATTGAAGGAGGGAGTATGAATCCATGTTATGTCCAATTAAATTTTTTCGCTTGCTATATAATGCATGTAACCTACTCATACCAACATTTTAGTGCATTCCAAATGTCTATACTACCGCTGCAATTCGAACTAAATTTGAATTTGTTTCTCTATTTCAATAAGAAACTACAATCATGATTGTTGCGAACTTCAACCATCATTCGTGTATTACCTTAATAACACACCACATGATTATTATAGAGATGGATATGAACTATGTGTACTACATGAACTCGAATTCTATTTTTTGAATCAACATCAAGTATATTATATGTAGTATAACATGTTCATAACCACACCATGTGTATCACCTTTATATATATTCACACATGCGTCGGTTTAAAACACTATGATAAATTCTGCAAATATCCGAATTCGCTTTTTATAGTGAAGTATGATCTTTATTCATCTTTTACACCCACACAATCCTCCTATCTTTGTAGCTAGCACTAACTTTCTCTCGTGCATGCACACGCCCGCATCCCTCTCACCCTCACTCAGCATTCTCTAGCTCCATCGCGCAAATTCGTCTTTTCACTTTAGGTCGTTCACCCACGGTGTGTGTAGGCCCCCCAGCTGTTGGGGAACGTAGTAATTTCAAAAAAATTCCTACGCACACGAAAGATCATAGTGATGCATAGCAACGAGAGGGGAGAGTGTGTCCACGTACCCTCGTAGACCGAAAGCAGAAGCGTTAGAACAACGCGGTTGATGTAGTCGTACGTCTTCACGGCCCGACCGATCAAGCACCGAAACTACGGTACCTCCGAGTTCTAGCACACGTTCAGTTCGATGATGTCCCTCAAACTCCGATCCAGCCGAGTGTCGAGGGAGAGTTCCGTCAGCACGACGGCATGGTGACGATCTTGATACTCTACCATACAGGGCTTCGCCTAAGCACCGCTACAATATTATCGAGGAGGACTATGGTGGAGGGGGGCACCGCACACGTCTAAGAGATCAATTGTTGTGTCTATGGGGTGCCCCCTGCTCCCATATATAAAGGGGTGGAGGAGGGGGAGAGGGTCGGCCCCTATGGCGCGCCCTGGAGGAGTCCTACTCCCACCGGGAGTAGGATTCCTCCCCTTCCATGTAGTAGGAGTAGGAGACAAGGAAGGGGGAGAGGGAAGAGAAGGAAGGAGGGGGCGCCGCCCCTCCCCCTAGTCCAATTTGGACTAGTCATTGGGGGGGCGCGCGGCCTGCCTCTCTCTCTCCCCTAAAGCCCAATAAGGCCCATATACTTCTTCCTCCGTATTCCCGTAACTCCCCGGTACTCCGAAAAATACCCGAACCACTCGGAACCTTTCCGATGTCCGAATAAAGTCGTCCAATATATCGATCTTTACGTCTCGACCATTTCGAGACTGTTCGTCATGTCCCCGATCTCATTTGGCACTCTGAACTCCTTCGGTACATCAAAACTCATAAACTCATAATAAAACTGTCATCGAAACCTTAAGTGTGCGGACCCTACAGGTTCGAGAACTATATAGACATGACCGAAACACGTTTCCGGTCAATAACCAATAGCGGAACCTGGATGCTCATATTGGCTCCTACATATTCTACGAAGATCTTTATCGGTCAAACCGCATACCAACATACGTTGTTCCCTTTGTCATCGGTATGTTACTTGCCCGAGATTCGATCGTCGGTATCTCAATACCTAGTTCAATCTCGTTACCGGCAAGTCTTTTTACTCGTTATGTAATGCATCATCCCGCAATTAACTCATTAGTCACATTGCTTGCAAGGCTTATAGTGATGTGCATTACCGAGAGGGCCCAGAGATACCTCTCCGACAATCAGAGTGACAAAACTTAATCTCGAAATACGCCAACTCAACATGTACCTTTGGAGACACCTGTAGAGCTCCTTTATAATCACCCAGTTACGTTGTGACGTTTGGTAGCACACAAAGTGTTCCTCCGGTAAATGGGAGTTGCATAATCTCATAGTTGTAGGAACATGTATAAGTCATGAAGAAAGCAATAGCAACATACTAAACGATCAAGTGCTAAGCTAACGGAATGGGTCAAGTCAATCACATCATTCTCCTAATGGTGTGATCCCGTTAATCAAATGACAACTCGTGTCTATGGTTAGGAAACTTAACCATCTTTGATTCACGAGCTAGTCAAGTAGAGGCATACTAGTGACACTCTGTTTGTCTATGTATTCACACATGTATTATGTTTCCGATTAATACAATTCTAGCATGAATAATAAATATTTATCATGATATAAGGAAATAAATAATAACTTTATTATTGCCTCTAGGGCATATTTCCTTCACCGGCTCCTTCTTTATGGCACACATCGATCGATATGCCTCTCTAGCCAGGTGTGCCTAGCACAAACACAAGCTTCCCCTCTTCTCTTATCACCGTTCATGCCTCACTCCCACCACTCTTTTCATCGATCTCGTACTCGCACACTCCTTCCCCCTTGATATAGTATGCCTCTCGTACCACCTCCTAGATGCATCCATCTCTCTCTATCCTTCTCCCCGTGCCTCATTTGCTTCTAACACACACATGCATGTATACCGATCGATCTCCCAACATATACCTAGATCGACTTTAACTATCCCCCCCATCGATCGACGTACCTCACAAGTTATGTCTCTCCTTTCTCTAACAAAGGGTGATTGATCTTCCTATGTAGTTACGTCTGCTTACCATAGCCATATCGTCCTTCCTCATCATTCGTGCATGCCTCCTGACCCGTCTCTCACACTCACGTGCACAGACAAGCAGCCATCTCCTCTCTTATTGATATTGCGGGCGTTCCCTCTGTTTGTCTAGCAAGCCTATCTCACCATTTGTTAGAAGCAACTCCACTACCACCCCCTCCAACACTCTAGCTCTGTCTCTCTCCCAACCTTATTCCTCTCCTACACATATGCATGGATGCCGATCGATCTCCCTTAATACATGAGGTAGATCGATCTCCTTAATACATGAGGTAGGCCTCTCTCCTCCTCCACACATATACCAGCCATTGTACCTCTATAGTTAATTAGGCCTCCCTCTCCCCCCACCACACACCGATAGTCGAGCGTTGTAGGTAGGTATCCATGCCACAGAGACAAACTGCACATGTCCCCTCTCACGTTCCAGTAGGCCAGCCACTCTATATCTTTGACGTGGGCACACACAAATTCGATGGCACTCTTTATCGATCACGCGCGCATACACACACACATCATCCCTCTCTTTGATTCTATGGACACCTCAAGCCGATGATACCTCCACTCTCTTCTCGTGGATCGCCCCCTCTTTATATACTCCCTCCATTTTTGCATACAAGGCCACAAACCCATATTACAGGTACCAAGGCAAAAGTTAATGTCTTCTAAGTCAATGTTACAAGCCAGCTTGTCTCCTTGTTTGTCGTGTAAATTAATGTGTATTCTTCTCTTTCATGCACATCAAGCCAATCCTCCCACTCCCGCATGCATGCAAGGGATAGTTAATGTCATCATTTGCTAGTACTACGAGGCAAACATCATTAATATTGCATCGATTAGTGTTAGTGGCTTTGTATATCTGAAAATTGTTATTTTGATAGTGGCCTTGTATATAAAAATGGAGGGAGTATGATATATCCAGGACTCTAATTCACACACATTGCAGATGTTACATTTTTTGATTGCCCCCCCCCCAAAAAAAACTCTCACGAACCCACACACTATATCTCTCTAGGTTTGTATCTCTCTCACACAACCCCACGTACGTGGTGTACGTATACAAGAAGAGAATAGGTGCACCGTGCACGTACTCACGATTCGTGCCCAGCCACACCCGCGCGGGTACACGGTGGAGCTCATTTCTTTACGAAATGGCAGCCCACGTGCTAATTTGAACGTGTGTAGCAGTTGTTTACCTAGGGAGGTCGTGGTACCACGCGTGCACGAAACAAAGTTTGACTTGACGTGTTGACGCGTTATTTTTAAATAAAGTTATAGCGCTCAATGGCACGTACACAGAATATAAAATGATTTTTATGGAGAAAACGGTAGTCCGATCCACTATATACAATGGAGCCTGCCTGCCTGGTCTATCTCTCTCTCTCTCTCTCACTGTTGGTCACTGATCCGGCCGCATCCCGACCTCCGGGGGAAAGGGAGGAAGTGCATCGTTTCTCCGTTCAACGGCGCCGAGGTAGCACGTCCCGATCTGCGGTACACGACGTTCTCTCTGACCAAGCTCCGGTGCGGTAGGGCCTACACCACCTGCTCTCTGCCGCAGTATGGGCAGATTCCGCCCGCTGCCGCTTACCTAGTTACATCCCAACGACCTCCAGGTATCCCCTCCGGCCTTGCTCCACTGCCCGTCTTCCCACGTCGCTGCATGTGGATCTTCCATAGTTCTTTACCCAAAATGTAGCTCGTCTGGCATACTTTCCATATTGCAATCTCGTCCTCACACCGTTTTAGACAAACACAACCGTGTTGTTATCTTCCCTTAGGACAAGGAATATGCTTCTTTTTTGTCGCCGCATGTGTCATCAACTGTTATTGGCCAGTAATTGTATCCTTTTTACCTATTTTTTTGCAACCAGGGCTATCCATTTCACCTCGTTGGTATTGCGACCTTTTGGTGAACTGCACAAAACACTTTTTTCTTAAGAGTGTTTTGTGCAGTTGTACTAAAATGCCACACGGGCAACGTCTCTACATTTCAGTGCGACTGCACAAAGGGAGATTGGTTTTGCTCTATCCTCCTCATCCAAATCCGAGCCTAATCTTCTCCAACTAGTTAGTCTTAAGAGAGACTGCAAAGGTGACCAGCTTCTATTTGTGTGTTTATTGTTTCATCAGCAGTCCTCTATTATTGTAATCACACTTAATATCTTTGGAACAGGGACGCTCAACTCTATTTTAGTGGAACTGCACAAAATGATCGGAATGTTGCATGCTCCAGACAGCTACTTTTTTCCCAACATGCCTTGTTGATTTAGATAGAGCTGGGTGGACTTTGCTGCCAATGAAAGCATGGGTCAATTTTAATTTAACACCTTCTCACAACTTTGTCTTCAGTTGTGATGTAAATATTAGCTCTGGTCTACTAATAATTGAGATGCATTAGCAAGGACGTTAGTTTTTTATTGTTTCCGAAAGAGCATCGATGGCAAGACACACGAAACAAAAGCTGAAAGCTCACACCATTGTACAATTTCATGTTGCTGGAAAATTATTTGTATAGTCAATTATGTAAACAAATGCTGGAAGCTTGATAGCATTGCCAGAAGCCTCTTCAGCATCCGGGTCCATGTGCCATGCACAAAATTATACTCCTTCGTTCCTAAATATTTGTCTTTTTACAAATTTCAAATGGGCATATTTTAGGGTGTAGATTCATTCATTTTGCTTCGTATGTGTACTCCCTCCATTCCTAAATACTCTATTTGTCTTTCTAGAGATTTCAACAAGTGACTACATATGGAGCAAAATGAGTGAATCTACACTCTAAAATATGTCTATATACATCTGTATGTAGTAGTCCATTTGAATCTGAAAAAAAACAAATATTTGAGTAGTCACTCGTTGAAATATCTAGAGGGACAAATACTCCAGAGTGTATTTAAGAACCGAGGGGGTAGTGCACAACCGCATGGGAGACTCAGCCCGGTCATTGCGCCGCATTAATAGTGAGTAATGAGCAGTCAAATCATAAGCCCCACCTTTCCCACTGTAAGTTGCTCGGAAGAAGCAACCATCAATATGTACTTCTTTGAATCCGCTCATACTACTCCATCCGTCACTGTTTATAGAGCGCGCTTCAGAAAAAAGAAAAAAATCTGTGGGACCAAGGCGACTAGCGATCGGCCTGAAAAATAGCATTGGCAGTTATAGCACGGCGTCTATTATTAGAGGAAATAATGCGTACACACATGCATGCAGTGCTTCCACCCCGGGTACACACATGCATGCACTTACTCCACTCCGTAGTAGTACATCGAGAGAAAATTGTGGACTTGATTTAATTGAGCATTAAACCAAACGCGTCTAAAGTCTCTCTGGTGGTGGAAATGAATTGAGATAAATGCATCATAATGAAGCGCACCCTGTAAACTGTGACGGAGGGAGGAGTAGTATATGAAGGTGCAAAACCAAGTACGTGTATGGCCAGTCGGTCAACACACCTCGCCTTGGGATATCACTGACATGTGGGACAGGAGTTTGAGCAAACCGATCTCAATTGACGGCAAAATGGCCAACCCGCCGTTCCTTGAGAGAGATGAGGAGCGAGAACACACAGACGGGCTCGCACGGAGGCAAAGATATATTCGAGCATGGTTGGTTGATCGATATCCTCATTACATGTTGGGCTTCCGTTTTCCGCCCTTCTCCGGAATAAACGTGTATTTTATCAGAGATTAAAAAAATAAGAGTACAGACGCTCCACCATGCGGTTCTAGTAGTAGTACTACTCGTACTACTAAACTTTGCGCTTGGCTTTTCGCCTCTTCGTGAAGTCGAACAATGATGGTACTCCGCATGTTGGGTACTACAGTGTATGCCTCTGACAATCTGACACCAAATGGACTAATGCATGTCCACCGAGGGTAGGTTGCATTAGTCAAAAGGCGTAAGCGAGCTTCACCTTGTCTTGCAAGCTTCTCCTCGTTCTGCGAGTTGACGGGACACACCAAAAAGTAGTGCTAGTCCATACTCCCTCCTTTCCGGTTAATATGGCTTAATCTTTTTTGCAGGTAAATGAGAGAGCTTTATTTATATATAAGCATTCTTAGGACGAGCAGCCAAGACACTGGTCACTAGGAAGCGAGGTACCCCGCAAAAAAAGAAGTAGGAAACGAGGTGTTTCATCAAGCCAGCTCTCGGCCACATTCAAAGTGCAGCAAGCACGGTTCGCACAAAGATGCGCCGCAAGGTTTGCTGACCTGTTTACATGCTGAATAACAAAAAAAGCAAATATTACCGAGCGCTCCTATTTGTAACAGGATATGAGCCAGAATTAAGCGAAAATTCTGGCGAGTGTTCCATGCAATCAACTTCCATTATCAAATGCGAGAACCCTCGAAGAGAACCAAATGTGTTGAAGATTGCTTTATCACATTTTAAATTATAATAAGAGTGCAGACGCTCCTCCATCCGGTTCCTAGTACTAGTATAGTACATACCTCTATAGACTATAGTAGTAGTACTAGTACTACTAGTAAACTTTGCGCTTGGCTGTTCGCCTATTCGGGAAGTCAAACAATAATAGTACTAGTATAGTGTATGCTTCTGGCAATCTGACACCAAATTAACAGTTGCACGTCCACCGCCTGAGCGAGGGAGAGATTGCATTAGTCAAAAGTTTCTCCTTGTCCTGTGAGCCACCGCGCGCAAGCTTCTCCCGTCCTGCAACCTTCTCCTTGTTCGGCAAGTTGACGGGACACAGCAAAGTAATGCTAGTCCATACTGGCTCCTCTCCGGTTAATATGGCTTAACTTCAAATGAGATAAATACACTGTCTGTCACTGTATATTTGTAAAAATACGGCCAGTGGACTTCATAATATGCTCATTGCGCTCAATATATATATTTTCCGATGTTTATACGGTCACTAGCTCACCCTGACTGAGTATGTGTATGCATGCACGTGTTGGCTGAGCACTTGAGCGTGACCGTGTGTGTTCCATCGTGTGCTTGGACATGTATGCATTAGGGCGTCACGCGCGTTTTTGCATCCATGTGTATGTGTGACTGTTGCATACACGTAGGGGGAGTATGTGTAGGGGCCACTAAGGAGCAGTCAAATCACACAGTAAGTTAGTCAGAAGAAGCAACCATCATTTCACTCTTGAATGACACATACGCAATATAAAATGGTTGATATGGAGAGAAAAAGAAAACCACTATATATACACTAGCAGGAGCCTAAGCTACAAGCCTGCTTGCTTAGGTTGCTCTCTTCACAAGCATAGAACAACGGTGGCCACACCGCTGGTCACATATCCGGCCTGATCCCGCGGCTGGGGGAAGGGAACAATGTTCTGCGTAGACACGGTCGACGTCGGCGAGGGAGAAAACCCACAGTCGGTGCATCCCAATCGGGGGTCACCGCGGTATGGGCCGATGCCGCGTCCCAACCGCCCTTCTAGCTACAGCCTGACGTCCCAGGTAGTCCATCTTCCTTTTGGAGCCGGCTTGCTCCACTGCCATAGATCCATCTCCATGTAGATCTTTCTCTACTTCTACCGGCTTCTACTTGTGATGAGTTTATGTCTCATGAACTAGTGCCAGTATTATTATTCTAATCACACTTCTTCAATATCTTTGCCATCAGGGATGCTCAGGTCGATTTTAGTGGAACTGCACAAAAGCATCGTATGATCCGAGGGTGCCAGCCATCTTTCCTTCGACAGGTTCTACCTAACCAGGAAATTAAATCATGTTTATGGTTTAGGGTTTAAGTCGTAGTGACCTCATCAGTAGTTTTTCTTTCATACACACTCTCACAAATTTTGTCTTTAGTTGTGAAGTAAATATTGGCTATGATCTGTGAATCATTGAGATGCATCAACATGCGTGTTAGTTTTCCTTTGTATTTGATGGAATGTTATAACGGGGCAGCCTTGGAATAGGAATGAAAATGGAGTGGAAAGTTTCTGTTTTTTCGGAGAAAAAATGGAAATGGAGAGAAACCAACACTTAGTTTCGTTAGATCGCGCCATCGAGCAAAACCAATGTTTAAATCACGGCTGTCGTGTTCGTGTCTCACCCTCCTCCATGGCTCAACCCCACACGGTCGCTCGGCATGCCACTCACCGCAAACCGAGTATACGATAACTTTCCCGCCTGCTTGTCGATGGATCGCGCCATGGAGTACTAGCACTACTGGAAGAGGTTGACGAGTTGGGGGAGGACAACTAGCTATAGCACGGACTCCCAAGAACTTTTTACATGCATGTTGTGGCCGGCTATTGTGACCTTTGAATGCGGAGCAGTCGCGTGCACCAAGAAGCGGCACGGGTGACGCTCTCTCGGCCGGCACACCACTTCAATGCCACGCCAGTGAGAGGTCGCGTCTGCTCTGACCGGACATGAATGCGGCACTGATCGTTTTGGGCGGGAAGCACGCGTGGGTGATGAAGGGGGTTCGGGTTGGTCAGGACCGGCCGTGGCAGCGGTCTGGACGCCCGCAAACAAGAGATGTTGTACGTTAATATTGTTGCGTATATAATTAACAACATAAATAATGTGCCAGTTGGACAAATATGATTGGAGATGGAGATGGAAATGGAATTTTACATAAACACGGATATGCATGTCTATGTCTATGTGTGTATGCGCGACTACTCTCGCGACCTGGAAGCGGGGGCGTGTTTTTGATCGAGTTTTCTTTCTTGGTACGTTAAAAAATTGTCCGCCAGTTTTTGTTTCTTTTTTCCGGGAACGCGATATTCTATTTAAAACCACTGCTATGGAGAGAGTTTTTTTACTCCATTATAGCCTCTTGTTTGATAGAGTTTCTCGTGTCTCGCTCTCACCCTCTCCATATCAAAACAAGATGATAGTGTCCACTCTATCTCTCTGCTCACCGGTGGTCACAGATCTGGCCGAATCTCGTTCGCTGCGGGAGGTGAGGAGGTGCAGCATTGACGTTGTCGCCGTCGACGATGGAGGAAGCCGATGTGCACTGTCCTCTCGGAGCCGGCAATGGCGCGGACGAAGGTCCTCCGCGCCCTTGTTCGCTGCCGTCGTGTGGGCAGATCCCGCCCGCCCGCCTAAATGACATCTCGCCCACCTGAGGTATACTACCTCCGTCCGGGTTTATTGGTCCCATTGTATTTCGTGCCAAATTTTGACCATAGATTAAACTAACAAAATGTTCACGCATGTCACCAAACATTATATTTTCGAAAACTATGTTCCAATACGAATTCAATGAGATAATTTTTTTGACATGCATTAACATTTTGTTAGTTAAATCTTTAGTCAAAATTTGACACAAACTACAAAGGGGACCTATAAACCAGGACGGAGGTAGTAACTTCTTGTACTGGTCCAGCTTCCCAGGTCGTTGCGTGCGGGTTTTCTTCTATGCGACTACTCCCCAGCTCCCCATGTATAGTAGCTAGGGTTCGTTGGCTGGTCCAACATCACCTACTATTATAGAGGAAATGCCACTTGAAAAGTTATCCTGATTTATGCCTCGGTGGAGGTATACATGTTGTTTCGACAAAAAGTACATGGTGGTTGTGCGGTCATTGTCCATATGCTCCTATTGTTGCTGCTAATCTAATATTATCATTGGTTAAATGAAGAAATGCTTTTTTTCTCGGGTATCCTGGTTTAGTTCCCATCAAGATAATCATGATGCTTCTATTTGTTGGTGTACTTTTTATTAATTCTTATTGACAATGGAGATGTCATTGCTAATCTTGTAAAACAAAGTAACAACACTATATCCCTTTTTTATATTTTTGGAAACAGCGATGTGTATCTCCATACCTGGGCATGTCTTCCTCAACTTTAGTGGAACTGCACAAAATTGAATGGCCATTGTTGTTCTGCCTCACTGTCCTCTACCACGTGGTTCTTCCTTCCTCGAGCTTGATTACTGAGAATAAACAGACCACAATGAGGATTTGTCGAACTTCATAGGTGCCTCACCCAAACTTGATGCCAAATGGATGATGCATCACCATGATGACCTATCAATGCTCATGGTCGCGCCTCATGGTTGCGTCGGCTGGTGAAGCTGATCGATTTTCAATGAAAAACAAGTTGTCTTCCATCAGTGCTCTTTGCTTGTTACGCACAAAGATGATATCCTTCGTCAGTTCACCTTGGTTGCATTGGAGACGCAGTCGTCTTTCACGTTGGCGCAATTTTATCACACAATTGGCTATGAACCAAATGTTTCCTTGAAGAAGGATCGATGTTGGTACTAAGAGCATAAGTTTTGTATTGATTTCTAAGCCTTCTCACAACTTTGTCTCCAGCTCCCCTATAATTTTATTTGTCCAGCTATTAACTTTGATTTAAAAAATGGTGTGGACTAAAAACCCGGATGGACGTAGTAGCCCTCCATTTTTATTTACTCCGCATATTAGATTTGACTGAAGTCAAACTTTGTAATACTCTCAAACCTTTCTGATAATTGAAATTAAAATTCTTTATTTGTACACACTCTCACACGTTTACAATAATTTGGCGCATGTGTGGTTGTTCACTTAAGGGAGGGTACTGTACCGCACGTGAAGGACAGGAAGTGCGACCAAGACGCGTGGATCGTTAGTTCATCAGAAGTAGTAGTAGTTTTCTTCACTGTATGTTAAATAAAGAGTTTCCTTTCGTACTTACACAATTTAAAACGTTTGTTATGGAGAGAATAAGAAAACCGTTCCACTATATATTAGTCATATACACGAGTACTATATGGACGCAGCTTCATTGACTTAGTGCACCTGCCTTTGGGTTTATGACAGGTGGGCCCAAAATGTGGCTGGCTCACCTGTCATACAGCCAAAAGCAGGTGTAGTTAAGGCACCGGAGCTCACTCCGTACTACAGTAGTATATATATAAGCTAGAGCCTTAGTGCCTGTTCACTAGGGTTTGCACTCTCCACACTCTCGCCGCACTACATATATATATACACGCTGGAGGCTCAGCGTTCATTTGCTAGGGTTTGCTATATTTGCAGTCTCTCACCCTCTCTTCACCAGATCTAAACAAGACTGCGTTGGCCTCTTGTCTCTCTCTCCCCCACACAGCTGGTGAAGGAGGCGTCCGAATCCCGTCGCACCGGGAAGGGGAGGAGGTGCAGCATTCACTCTATCGCCTTCGGCGAGGGAGGCAATCCACTGTCGGCTGCGCTGTTCCTTTCACCCAGCGCCTGTGCGGGAGGGCCACCGACCCCTTCTTCCTTGCTGTCGTACGTAGTGTGGGCAGATCCGGCCTCCCTCCGCATGCCTTGCCACATCCTGACGACCCTAAGGTATAAGTTTCTTTGAAACTGTCATTGCTCTAGCTGCATGTGGATCTTTTTCGATCTCTAGTCGAATCTAGGTCTTGGTTCAAAGAGGAAAGAAGGGTGCGGTGGGCTGGAGCATGAATCTAGGACGTGGTTAAATGAGGAGAGGAGGGAGGGAAAGTAGGATAGACTGGCTATCCAGCCGCTTTGTTGGTCGAAAAGGGAAAAAGGGGGTAACCCGAAACTAGGGGGTCGGGTAGTTTGTGCAGGACTAGATTTGCTGCCCTCACATAGGAAAAGGGTTGAAGAGAACAAATATGGGACCAATGCAGATCTGCTGCTTGTCTACATACTCTGCATCACCCATTTATACGTGTGGACGCACATGGTGCTGGCATGTCCCATGTCCCATGTCCCATACAACTATTTTGCTATTGTTAAACTAAGAATGCCGCCGGAAAATTGAAGCAATGCCATTGTTAAAAGTAAATTACATTTTTTTAACGAATGTTGTTCTAAGAGAATGTCGCTGTTAATATGAATCAATGCAACCATTTTAAAAATGCTACTATCCTACTTTGTTTTCCATCAAGATAAGTTAGATGCTTCTTTTGTTGCCGTTTGTTTCATCCTCCTTTATCGGCAAGTAATTGTTTCCTTTTTTGCCTCTGTTAAAACAGGGGTATCTATTCAACTTGTTGCTATTGTGACATTTTACTTTGCTATGCGAAACACTTATGTTTTATGAGTGTTTTGTGCAGTTCAACTTGAATGTCACACCGGTGACTTTGCTTAATTTTGGTGGAACTGCACAAAAGGAGATCAAGATTTATTTCCAGTCTTCCTGGCGAGTTGTTTCAAATCTTGGCCTCATCCACATGATGTGTAGTGTGCTTTGAGATGTTGTGCTACTTTTTTTGGTACTGTTTTAAATAAATGTTGAATTGAAGCCATTGTATTGCTATCTTTTCCCATTAAGTAGTGAACAAAAATGGGACCAACCCAGACATGATGCTTGTTGCTTTGTTACAACAAATTCAGCATCACCCCCTTTATAAGCAGATGGAAGCAGATATTGTTGTTGCGCCCACTCTCCCCTGGAAATTTTTATGCTTTTTGTTAATCTAATGCCACTAGTAAAATTAAGCAATGCCACTCTCAGAATTAACTACTGAATCTTATTTCAAAACTGCAACACTTGTTAGGGATTGGCGGGATTACCATTTTTGTGGCCGCATGTTTCATCCTCCTTTATTAGCCAGTAATTGATTCCTTTTTTGCCTCTGTTTAAACAGGGATATCTATTCAACTTGTTGCTATTGCGACATTTTGCTTCGCTACGCGAAACACTTATGTTTTAAGAGTGTTTTGTGCAGTTCAACTTGAATGTCACACCGGCGACTTTGCTTAATTTTGGTGGAACTGCACAAGAGGAGATTCAGATTTCATATATGTGTTGGGATATGTGTCCAGTCTTCCTCTCGAGCTGTTTCAAATCTTGGTCAAGAAAGGTCGGTACCAACTTTCATCCACATGATGCTGCAGTGTGCTTTGGGATACTTGTATTGGTACTGTTTTGGATAAATGTTGAATTGAAGCTATTGAACTATTGTCTTTTACCATTAAGTGAGCAAAAATTGTTCCAACCCAGACATGATGCTTGTTTCTTTGTTACAACAAAACTCTGCATCACCCCCTTTATAAGTAGATGTGTAGGACCTTGAAGTATGTCTAGAGGGGGTGATTAGACTACTTGACCAATTAAAAACTTAACCTTTTCCCAATTTTAGAGTTTGGCAGATTTTAGCTATCTTAGGACAAGTCAAGCAATCATCACACAATTCAAGCAAGCATGCAAAGAGTATATAGGCAGCGGAAATTAAAGCATGCAACTTGCAAGAAAGTAAAGGGAAGGGTTTGGAGGATTCAAACGCAATTGGAGACACGGATGTTTTTGGCGTGGTTCCGATAGGTGGTGCTATCGTACATCCACGTTGATGGAGACTTCAACCCACGAAGGGTAACGGCTGCGCGAGTCCACAGAGGGCTCCACCCACGAAGGGTCCACGAAGAAGCAACCTTGTCTATCCCACCATGGTCGTCGCCCACGAAGGACTTGCCTCGCTAGCGGTAGATCTTCACGAAGTAGGCGATCTCCTTGCCCTTACAAACTCCTTGGTTCAACTCCACAATCTTGTCGGAGGCTCCCAAGTGACACCTAGCCAATCTAGGAGACACCACTCTGCAAGAAGTAACAAATGACGCGTTGATAATGAACTCCTTGCTCTTGTGCTTCAAATGATAGTCTCCCCAACACTCAACTCTCTCTCATAGGATTTGGATTTGGTGGAAAGAAGATTTGAGTGGAAAGCAACTTGGGGAAGGCTAGAGATCAAGATTCATATGGTAGGAATGGAATATCTTGGTCTCAACACATGAGTAGGTGGTTCTCTCTCAGAAATGGTAAGTTGGAAGTGTAGGTTTGTTCTGATGGCTCTCTCCATGAATGAAGAGGAGGTGGAGGGGTATATATAGCCTCCACACAAAAACTAACCGTTACACACAATTTACCAAACTCGGTGGGACCGATTCAACAGACTTGGTCGGACCGATTTAGTAAACCTAGTGACCGTTAGGATTTTCGGTGGGACTGACATGCAACTCGGTAGGACCGATTCGGTTAGGGTTAGGGCATAATGTAATCTCGGTAAGACCGATTACACAAACTCGGTGAGACCGATTTTGGTAATAAGCTTTCCAGAGAGTTGGTCAGGTAAACTCGGTGGGACCGAATTGCTCTTTTCGGTGAGATCGAAATGTTACAAAAGGGAAACAGAGAATTTACATTGCAATCTTGGTGGGACCGATCGCTCACTTTGGTTAGACCGAAACGTTACGAAGGGAAACAGAGAGATTACAATCCCATCTCGGTGAGACCGAGATCCCTATCGGTAAGACCGATTTGCCCAGGGTTTGTGGCAGTGGCTATGACATTTGAACTCGGTGGCGCCGGATAGAAAGAATCGGTGTGACCGATTTTGGCTTTAGGTTTAGGTCATTTGTGGATGTGAGAAAGTAGCTGAGGGTTTTGGAGCATATCACTAACACATGAAGCAAGAGGCTCATTAAGCAACACCTCGTCCCTCCTTGATAGTATTGGCTTTTCCTATAGACTCAATGTAATCTTGGATCACTAAAATGTAAAATGAAGAGTCTTGAGCTTTTGAGCTTGAGCCAATCCTTTGTCATTAGTATTTTGAGGGATCCACTTTCATCATCCATGCCATGCCATTCATTGAGCTTTCCTGAAATAATAGTCTTGGAATAGCATTAGCTCAATGAGCTATATGTTGTTATGAATTACCAAAACCACCTAGGGATAGTTGCACTTTCAATCTCCCCCTTTTTGGTAATTGATGACAACATATAGATCAAAGCTTCGACAAATGATAATAAGATTAAAAACATCGTCGCTTTGAGAAGTATGTGATAAGCAAGAGCTCCCCCTAAATTTGTGCATAGTTTAAGATTTGCTTTGGACTACAAATGCACAAGGAATTAGGCTCATGGGTTACTCTTCCATGTCACATACATCTTGGTGGAGCGCTCAAAATGATAAAGATTGAATACATGCACTCATCACCAAGCAAAGTGAATGATCACATATGGATAAGATAAGATAATGTCATCAAACATGCATAAGTGTAGCTTATGATCAAACACATGATCATCAATGTCTCAAAAAACAGCATAGTATCTCAAGCAATCAAAAGCAAACAAGTTTAACCACCAAAGCAAGAGAGAACAAAAGCAACACTCTCTCTCTCTCTCTCTCGAAGCCTATGATCTATACATTTTTCTCCCCCTTTGGCAACAAGTTACCAAAAAGTTCATAGAAAATGCATAGTGCTAGTTCGACTCTCAGGCTTGATCTTCTTCTTCTTATCCTGAGCAGCTTCATCTTCTGATTCAATGGTAAACTTCATAGTTTCTCCAGTGGGAACTTTCTTGGATTTGGAAGTTGTGACTTTCTTTGCATGTGCTTCTTTGGGTTCAGATTTTTCTGGCACTTGAGTAGATCCTCTGACCTTCAGCATAGGTGTCCTCTTGGCAGGAACCTTCCTATTGAGTCCAGGTTTGGTGTTATGTGCTGAGGCATACTCCTTTTTGAGCACCACCTTCTTGGAGGTAGCCTCATCCTCTTCTGCTCTATAATCCTCATCCTCAGAATCTGAGGTTCTCTTCTTCCTTTGCCTGGTGGCAGCTTTAGGCAGATTACTTGGGGTGCTCCTGCTGCCTTCATCTGAAGTGCTAGAGGGACTAGTGCCCTCACTCATGTGATTGTGCTCTTCTGACCTGTTCTGGCTGTCACTTTGGTCTGACATGCTGCAAACACTGACTGCTGACCTTGTGAAGAGTTATAGATGAGATAGAGTGGATGAGCATCACAAAATGCAGACATTTTTGCAAAAGAATGATTCAAAAATTCAGTTTTAGTCCATAGAAAGCATTTCGGATCAATCGATTTTCAAACTCGGTGATACCGAAGCAGTTTTGGAACCTAAACTGATGAACTCGGTTGGACCGAGTCACAGTTTGGTGGCACCGAGACTGCTAGGGTTTCACAAAGTCTTAAAATCGATCTCATCGATTACCAATTCTCGGTCAGACCGAGAGTTACTAGTGCAATGGTGTTAGCCAAATCGGTGGGACCGAGTTTTTCAACTCGGTGGGTCCGAGATGGTTTCGGCGGAAACATAACCCTAAAATTTTGAATCTCATCTAATCTACGGATTGCATTGACTGGATAGGAGTGTTTCAATTGTGGCAAGAATCATTAAGAACACAATGTGCTAGGAATCGGACGAGGATAGCACAGTGATCGAGTCCATACCCTAACTTGGTGATGAACTTGCTACGGCAGCAACGGCGGGGGTGAAATCCGTTGACGGCGGCGGAGACCAGCGACAGGAGGCGGTTGGTGACGATGACATGATTCGGAGACCCTGATGGCAGAGCGAGCTATTGCGCGGGCGAAGGGGTTCGGAGAAATTTCCAAAAAAATTCTCGTGACTATATATAGCCCGACCCTGTCGGTGTGACCGAGTGGAACAACTCGGTGGCACCGAGATGCATAACTGTGTACAGTTACAGCAACTCGGTGTGACCGAAAAGTTCAGATCGGTTGCACCGAGATTGAAAACCTAGATTGACTTAGTGATCTCGGTAGGACCGAAATAGAGGAATCGGTCAGACCAAGAATCACAAAGAAGTTTTGGAAGTTTAAGTCTATGACGAATCGGGGACTCCAAGTGCTCCTCACACAGAGTGGTTCGAATCTGACTTGATCAAATTTTGTGATGTAGCATGAATAGAGTTTGAGACGAGAAAAGCATAGATATCTAGAGAAGGTTCTTAGGCATTCTTGTCCATCCACTTGGCAAAAAGAAAAGGAAGCCAATCAATCAAAACAACAAGTGGATGTCCTTGAATGAGTAAAATATGCACCAACATGCTCACACAATAAGATGGCAAATGAAATATGTGGCAAAACATGCACAACCAATTCTAGCATCTATCAAACAATTGGCGATGACTAGGTCATCTATATATGAGTATATTGACTTAGGAGTCAAATGAAAACATTTGATCATAGGTCATACTCATCGTTTAAGCTCAAGCGGGGTTACCACTTTTACATAATGCATTGATGTGTTCACACCATTAGAGTTGCTTTGACTCAATTCTTAGAGTTAAGCTCCCCCTAGATGTGAGATCCCCTTTTAGAGGGATGAACTAACCTTGGGTTTTGTCGATGATGACTTCATGTAGGTGTTGAAGATGTGGATGCTCAATGTTTGTGTAGATCATTTGGAGCAATCCTTTGGAGTGAGTTGCACTTTCAACTTACCTACATGGGTTAGTCCCACAAGGAACAAACAAGAATACCCATAGACATAGAGTGAAGCATACACAAGATGATGTCCATGAAATCATTAGGTTACCTTGTCCCTTGCCTTACCAACATGAGGGTTTGTGACTCCTTGAACTAGTGCAAGATGTGGAAGTTGATTGCACTTGTTCTTGCCATAATGATATGAGTGAAGAATGTTGGCGGAGTCACCCTCAAGAACTCTCTAGTTCTTCTTCTTCGGGATCCACATCATCTTGATGGGAATCCTTGGAGTTGTAGTTGTACTTGATGAAGTAGAACTTGACGTAGTCTTGGGAACCCACTTGAACAAGGCCTTAGGTGCTTCTTCAAATGCATCAATCTCTTCTTGAAGCTTGTCCTTGCCCTTGTTCTTGTGGTCTTGTGGTGGAAGATCATCTTGTGCTTGTGTTCCTTTGAAGGAAGTAGGATCATACTTCTCTTGTTGAGGAACAAACTTTTTCTTGGGGTATTGATCTTCTTCCCACTCAACTCCATTGGCATTGAACTTTCGTTCAAAACCAACACCTTGATTCTTCCAGTGCCTTCCTTGCTTGCGTACAATTTCCTCGAATTGCTTACTCCTGGCAAGGCTCTTGTAAACACCTTTCTCTATAATTCCCTTCAATAAGCTATTTTCTTCTCAAGTGTAACTTGGCTAAGAGAATCATTAGTGGAATCAAGAGAACTACTAGAAGCAACAATATTGGATTTGACATTGTTATTGTTACTACTAGAGGAAGGATCTTTCTTGTACTTGTTACTAGACTTGACTTGAGGCATGTAAGTAGATAAGGGTAAATGCTTGGCAATGTAAGAAGAACTTTTCTTATGGAGATCATCATTGATTGCTTTTCAGAACTCATGCTCTCGCTCAAGATTGAGCTTTTCAAAGCGTAACTTCTCATGAGCCCTTAAAAGTTCTCGATGATCTTCGAAGATAGTTTCATGAGCCAACTTAAGAGTGTTTAGTTCTTTAGTTAGAAGCTCAATCTTCTCCTTATCATTGTCATTCGTTTTATCTTGATTAGCATGATTAATTGACTTTTCATCATAGTATTCATCACTAGAGTTGTCAACAAGTAAATCATCATCCACAAGCAAGTCATCTTCATCACTATCGAAATCAACATACACAGGATGTGTTACCTTTGGACCTTTGGCCATGAAGCATCTTCCAATTCCTTCATTTGGTGAATCAAATATGTCGTAGGAGTTGGTTGACACAAGTGCTAGACCGGCAACACCTTCATCTTGAGTATATTCGGAGTCGGAGTGATAGCTTCTCTCGGAGTGATTGTCGGAGTCGGAGCCGGATACCCATTCACCAACATGAGCTTGATGTCTTCGTTTTGTGTAGCTCCTTGATGACTTGTCCTTCCTTTCCGAATCCTTGCTTCTCCGTGAGGGTCTTTGTTCATAACGATCATATCTACTCCTCCTCTCTCTCGGTGGTGATTCTTCTCTTTTGCTTCTTCTTTTTGGAGAATCTTGTCTTCTTTTGTAGGGTGTCGTACACTCATAAAAATAGTGTCCGAGTCTCCCACAATTGTAGCAATTTTGCTCTCGGCTAGAAGATCTTTTGTCATTGTAAGACCTTGACTTGGAGCTTCTTTCTTTGCTTCTACTCTTGTAGAATTTGTTTAAGTTCTTCACCATTAAGCTCAATTCTTCATTGAAGGTTCATTTCTCACTTGATGATGTGGGGGCTTCACTTGAGGCTTTGTAAGCACCACTTGACTTGTTGTGAAGTTCCTCCTTATCCTTGAGTGACATCTCATGAGCAACAATTCTTCCAATGACTTCCATTGGCTTGAGATCTTTGTAGTTTGGCATCATTTGGATCGATGTGCACACGGTATCATACTTTCCATCCAATGCTCTTAGGATCTTCTTGATGATGAATTTGTCGGTCATCTCTTCACTCCCTAAGCCGGCAATCTCATTTGTGATAAGAGCAAGCCTAGAGTACATTTCAGCGACACCTTCACCATCCTTCGTTTTGAACTTGTCAAGCTGACTTTGGGGCACATACAACTTGGATTCCTTGACGGAGTCGGTACCTTCATGCATATCAATCAAAGTATCCCAAATTTCCTTTGCATTCTCGAGACGGCTGATTTTGTTGAATTCTTCAGGGCACAATCCGTTGAAGATGATACCACAAGCTTGAGCGTTGTATTGCAGCATCTTCAATTCTTCCGCATTAGCTTCACGGTTCGGTTCTCTCCCATCAAAGAATTCACCTTGCAAGCCAATACAAAAAATTGCCCAAATGGCGGGGTTATGTCCGAGAATATGCATTTTCATCTTATGCTTCCAACTAGCAAAATTAGTACCATCAAAGTAAGGACCTCTACGGTGATAATTTCCCTCGCTAGACACCATACTCTCCTAGATTGTGAAACCAAGGCTATGAACACCAAAAGCTATGGAAATCAAAGCAAATGGAGACCAAAGCTCTGATACCACTTGTAGGACCTTGAAGTATGTCTAGAGGGGGGGGTGATTAGACTACTTGACCAACTAAAAACTTAACATTTTCCCAATTTTAGAGTTTGGCAGATTTTAGCTATCTTAGGACAAGTCAAGCAATCATCACACAATTCAAGCAAGCATGCAAAGAGTATATAGGCAGCGGAAATTAAAGCATGCGACTTGCAAGAAAGTAAAGGGAAGGGTTTGGAGGATTCAAACGCAATTGGAGACACGGATGTTTTTGGCGTGGTTCCGATAGGTGGTGCTATCGTACATCCATGTTGATGGAGACTTCAACCCACGAAGGGTAACGGCTGCGTGAGTCCACGGAGGGCTCCACCCACGAAGGGTCCACGAAGAAGCAACCTTGTCTATCCCACCATGGTCGTCGCCCACGAAGGACTTGCCTCACTAGCGGTAGATCTTCACGAAGTAGGCGATCTCCTTGCCCTTACAAACTCCTTGGTTCAACTCCACAATCTTGTCGGAGGCTCCCAAGTGACACCTAGCCAATCTAGGAGACACCACTCTCCAAGAAGTAACAAATGATGCGTTGATAATGAACTCCTTGCTCTTGTGCTTCAAATGATAGTCTCCCCAACACTCAACTCTCTCTCATAGGATTTGGATCTGGTGGAAAGAAGATTTGAGTGGAAAGCAACTTGGGGAAGGCTAGAGATCAAGATTCATATGGTAGGAATGGAATATCTTGGTCTCAACACATGAGTAGGTGGTTCTCTCTCAGAAATGGTAAGTTGGAAGTGTAGGTTTGTTCTGATGGCTCTCTCCATGAATGAAGAGGAGGTGGAGGGGTATATATAGCCTCCACACAAAAACTAACCGTTACACACGATTTACCAAACTCGGTGGGACCGATTCAACAGACTCGGTCGGACCGATTTAGTAAACCTAGTGACCGTTAGGAATTTCCGGTGGGACTGACATGCAACTCGGTAGGACCGATTCGGTTAGGGTTAGGGCATAACGTAATCTCAGTAAGACCGATTACACAAACTCGGTGAGACCGATTTTGGTAATAAGCTTTCCAGAGAGTTGGTCAGGTAAACTCGGTGGGACCGATTTGCTCTTTTCGGTGAGACCGAAATGTTACAAAAGGGAAACAGAGAATTTACATTGCAATCTTGGTGGGACCGATCGCTCACTTCGGTTAGACCGAAACGTTACGAAGGGAAACAGAGAGATTACAATCCCATCTCGGTGAGACCGAGATCCCTATCGGTAAGACCGATTTGCCTAGGGTTTGTGGCAGTGGCTATGACATTTGAACTCGGTGGCGTCGGATAGAAAGAATCGGTGTGACCGATTTTGGCTTTAGGTTTAGGTCATTTGTGGATGTGAGAAAGTAGCTAAGGGTTTTGGAGCATATCACTAAGCACATGAAGCAAGAGGCTCATTAAGCAACACCTCATCCCTCCTTGATAGTATTGGCTTTTCCTATAGACTCGATGTGATCTTGGATCACTAAAATGTAAAATGAAGAGTCTTGAGCTTTTGAGCTTGAGCCAATCCTTTGTCATTAGTATTTTGAGGGATCCACTTTCATCATCCATGCCATGCCATTCATTGAGCTTTCCTGAAATAATAGTCTTGGAATAGCATTAGCTCAATGAGCTATATGTTGTTATGAATTACCAAAACCACCTAGGGATAGTTGCACTTTCAAGATGGAAGCACATGCTGTTGTTGCACCCACTCTCCCCTAGAACTGTTTATGCTTTTTGTTAATCTAATGCCGCTGGTAAAATTAAGCAATGCCACTCTCAGAATTAATTAACTATTGAATCTTAGTTCAAAACTGCAACACTTGTTAGGGATTGGCGGGATTACCATTTTTGTGGCCGCATGTTTCATCCTCCTTTATTGGCCAGTAATTGATTCCTTTTTTGCCTCTGTTAAAACGAATCAGTCGCATTGTTTTAGGAATGGTACTATCCTGCTTTGTAGTTCTTTCTACATGTTTAACCAAGGTATTGTTAAGATAATGTCTCTGTTAAAATAAATCAGTCGCATTATTTTAGGAATGATACTTTTCTGCTTTGTCGTTCTTTATACATGTTGAAACAAGGCAAGATAATGTCTCAGTCAATATGAATGAATTACACTGATGGAGAATTGCTACTCTCCTGCTTTGTTTCCCATTAAGATAAGGTAGATCAGTAGATGCTTTTCTTCTGTGAGTACAAGTCATCAACCGTTATTTCTCAGTAATTGTTTCCCTTATACCTATTGTTGCTTACAGGGATATCAAAATTAAATCTTGGTTTTATTCCGACTTTGATTTTAGTTGAACTGCACAAAAGGAGCCAATGTGTCCAAGGCAAACTGCTGTATTACTGGGTCCAGTTGGTCATTCCATTTTGCAGAAAGAAGCAGTCACTGTTTGCACTACATTACAGAAGGAATGACCGTGAAGCTTTACAGAGTATTAGTAGACGTTGGTGACATGACTAGTCTGCATAGAGCATCGGCAATTCTATAACACGTGGAGTGCACTGGGCAAAAAGTGCCCAAACAAGTACAAGGAGCCACGACAGGACTCCACGATCATAGGCATTACATATTTTGAATGGGAAAAGCTTGTCAAAGTTTAATCATTGATGTTAGCAAGAAGACGTTAGTTTAATATATTGGAATTGGAAAACCTTGTCAAATTTTTCTCATTGATGTTAGCCAGAAGACATGCATTTGATATTTTTGAGTGGGACGCCCTTTGCTGTGAGCAGCGTCGATCATTTTTCCTATTCATGTGTTTAGTTTAAACATAGTGGTATGGCGATTGAAACGAGCTCGTGGCTTGAGGCGCCTCAGCGGGTGTGGACGCTGGTGACTCGCCGACAGCGACCGAGGAGGTCGATGAAGCCGGCATCAATAAATGTAGAGGAAACAGTGGCCCGGGGCGGCCGATTTGGAGCAGAAAGTGAGGCGTCGGTGATTTGAAGCCGCGCGTGGAGCTAAACCGTTTGGGCGAGCCAGCGGAGGTGGAGGCGGATCAGCCCGGTGGTCGGAGGTCGACGAAGCGGCCGGCGGTTTGAGCAGGGAAGGCACTGCAGCAGTTTGGAGGAGGCGGCCACTCAGCCGAGGTAGAGCAAGGCCGCGGCGGCGGTTCATCGCGGCAAATCTGGGTTGTGGATGCAGACCAAGCGCAGCAGTGACTCAGACGGAAGGCGGAGTCTAGTCCAGCCACGGGTCGTGGCCATCTTTTCCGGGTCACGGACACGGAAACCGTTAGGGCGGCCCAAAAACAGAGGCACACGGTGGGTCAACCCAACCAGTTTTGACTCCTCGTCCGGGTCGTAGTTGGTTTCGACGAGACACAGTAGCGGACGTACAATTCTGACGTAGCTTGTCCTTGCCTTGATTGAAACGTGAAAAAAAAGTGTAACGCCTGATGAAACGCTTCAGAGCACAATCCATTGCGAGCAATAGTCATCTGATGTTTAGCTGCAACCAAAACGGTTGATCACGGTGGCTTGTGATAGCGCCGTAATGCACGGGCGAAATCCTAAAATAGTCTTAATCTCCTGCTCACCGCTGCAGAACCCTTCGTCAATCTTGACTGATAAATTCATAGCTGATGTGAATATTCCACGCCGGTTTGAATCAGAAAAATTGCGAACTTCTCGAACCCTAGAAAAAATCCTTCCAAGAACTCAATAGCACTGTGCGCGAGCCCCACGGTGGGCGCCAACTGTCGTGGAATTAACACGTCAGATGTCCTTAGTGTGAGGACTTAGTCGTGAGGCCAATGCATCTATGTGGTAGCTTGAGAGGGGTTGAGCGAAATCGAAAAACGCAACACACAAGACAAAGATTTAGACAGCTTCGGGCCCCGGGAAACATCATCCGGTAATAACCCTACATGCTGTTTGTGGCTAGGTCTCATTATGATCATGAGGGAGTCGCCGTAAACCGGCTCTCCCAGTTATGTCTAGCCCTAAGATTGTTTCTTCTTGCTTCTCCCTCTTTGGGGAGCCCTGCCCCTCCTTATATATGTTGAAGGGGCAGGTTACATGTGGAGTCCAACTCGGACTTTAACTATTCTGACTTCTCTTTATGGGCTTCACAACGTCTCGGGCTTCATAACCCTTAGCAACCCAGTTATCAATGTTTGCCGGTTTAAGATGGTCTGCCGGTTTAAGATGGTCTGTCGGTTTAAGATGGTCTGCCGATTTAAGATGGTCTGCCGGTTTAAGATGGTCTGTCGGTTTATGAACTGACTTAACACCTGTCGGGTTATCATCTGACTTGACTCCTGCCGGTTTACCACCAGCAGGTTTACCGTTTGTCTTAGCCATCTGTCTTGACTGTCTGTCTTAATTGTCCGCCGGTTTACCAAGTCCCAGCCAGGTTATGACTCCGGCCGGGTCATACCGCGGGGTATATCCCCGACACATTACGATTTTCCTTATCATAAAACTATCTGTTACCGATAATTTCAGTGCTTGCAGAGAATACCTTGTTGAAAACCACTTGTCATTTTCTTCTGCTCCTCGTTGGGTTCGACACTCTTACTTATCGAAAGGACTACGATAAATCCTCTATACTTGTGGGTCATCTCCCACACACCCTATAACACACAGATTGCACCACGTCACCGCATGCACGCATGTAGGAATCTTTTTGGATTTCCAGTTTTTAAAATATTTTATCTCTTAAATTAAAATTCAAATTGAATATCCGTTTTCACCGTTAAATCCATCGCGACGAGATCTTTGAAACTAGACCTCATATCAATATGTTTTGATGACTTTTTTGGATTAAAAGTTGCCATGTCTATTACACATGAATTGCTACGGTGTTTACGCTGAAGTTGCCATGATATGTTTCAGCTATTTTTCTTCTACATTTAAAAGTAAATTTTGACATATTATAAAATGGGGAATTAAGAAAGTAAACTTGCCTTGAACCATAAACTAAAATTGCCAAGATACATGCACTTAAAATTGTCATGGTTCATACAAAAAATATTCATGGTCAAAGTACTGGAATTGCCATGGTCAAAATACTAATATTGTCATGATCTATAAACTTAAATTGCCACATGGCAACTTTAGTGTAAACACTATGAAAAGTAGAGTGTAAACATCATGGTAACTTTGGCAAAAAAATCGTCGAAACATATCAAAACGGGATCTAGTTTTGAAGATCTCGTCGAGATGAATTTAATGGTGAAACGGATTTTTAATTGAATTTTAATTAGGAGATAAAACATTTTTAAGCCGAAACCAAAAAGATTTCTGTTGATGTCATTTGTTTTGACGTGGCAAAATGAATGGTAATGGAGGCTTTTGGGTCATGTTGCTCGTGCCACACGTGTGGGCGTTATCATTTGGGTTTTTCTTTTGGGAAACATGCATAAGTCTTCCTTGGTGACGACCACCGGTAAACGGATCATGCAGTGACGCTTCCACCTCCTTTTTTTACGAGAAAGCCCTCATTGCCGACTTTATTGATCATCAAATAATGTGTACTACATCCGTCTTGGTTTAATTGTCCCCTTCGTATTTTATGTTAAATTTTGACCTTAGATATAACTAACAAAATATTAATCTATGTAACCAAAAATAATATCACTGAAAACTGTTCAAATAAAAATCCAACGATACAATATTTGGTGACATGCATTATTATTATTTTAGTTAAATCGATGGTCAAAGTTTGGCACAAAATACTGTGGGGACTAATAAACCAGGACAGATGTAGTACATCATCTGTTAGTGATTTAGCAATAAAATCTGAGGGTGCATCCATCCACAAAAAAGGATTGTTTGCACGCCCTCGCTCAACTAGCTCATAAGCAACTACATTAGACTCTCTATTGCAATGCTCGGTAGTAACCTTTCCGAAATCTCCTTTTGGAAATCTCTCAACATCGCGCTTCGACCTTCATTTTAATTTTCTGCTAGAAGTAAAATAACTAACAATGAATGAAAACATCAAAATTGTTGCACCAATAGTAAATTGTTTTTCTTGATAAACACATCAACTATCAACATCAAAAAAACCACTTTCAAAAGAAAAGGAAATCCAAAGGAAATCAACAGACCCAACAACACATACTCATAGTACCTTCGTTGATGCCAAATCGAACGACATTGAGGTAGAAAGAGGCTGAAAAGACCTCATTCCGGCACGACATCATCAACACCTCCTCGACAATGCTGCCAGGAAACTAAAAACCAAAAGAAAAAATGACTTGCTAAAAAATAACGAAAGAGGCAGTCCTTCCCCCCCCCCCCAAACCCGGCAAGGTCACCGAATAAAAGAGAGGAGGTGGACCGAGATGGTAGTGCGGAAAAAACCGAAATCATTAATTAAGAAGTACTCCTTTCAAAGATCACTCACACCTCCTCAGATTGCGACAACTGGCGCACTGCATGCTCGCCACTTGTCGCAACTGGAAAGTTTTCCCATTTTCGCACATCCGTCTATTCAAAACGTTTTATCTCTTAAATCGTGTGTCCAAATTTTGAACCGTTTCCATCATTGGATTCCTCACATCGAGATCTTCAAAACTAGATCTCCTGTTGATAGGTTTTAACAAACTTTTTTTTCACTGAAAAACCGGACAAAAAAACCCGACAGAAAAACCAAACCGGAAGCACGTTTTTTCCCTTTTCCAAAGAGGCATGGCCGTGGCTCTCGCGAAAACACAACCGTGGCTCTGACGGAAGGAAAAAAGAACAGAAAACCGTGCCTCTCGGGGAAGCAAGATCGTGCCTCTCACGTAAGGAAATAAAACACACAAAAATACGTTTTCTTTTCCGTTTCTGAGAGGCACGGCCATGCCTCTCGCGAAAGCAAAACCGCGTCTTTCGCGGAAGAAAAAAAACGCGTATTTTTTTCGTTTCCAAGAGGTACGGCTGTGGGGAAGCAAAACCGTGCCTCTCGAGGAAGGGGGAAAAATAGAGAACATATTTTTTTTCTGGTTCAAAGAGATATGGCCGTGCCAAGCAAAATCATGCCTCTCATGGAAGGAAAAAAATGTTTTTTACAAAGCTGAGTCATCTATTTTGAAACGGAGGGAGTATAGTCGTTGATCAAGAAAGTGTCGATGACGATAGAAAAGGAGAAATGGTTAGTCTCCAAGAATGGAACCGTCATGTCAAATCAACGCTACCCAATCTCCATCAACCAGCTAAAGTGGGTTTGTGCACGTATCATCAGGGTGCTGGTGTTGGCGGTGGTGAGTGGTGACCAAACTTAAATACCAGACCAGAATCACTACTAGTCGGCATGACAACCTGGCGTCCACCTACCATAAATAGGCGTTGGCAACAGACAAACGGGCCAGAGCATGAAGGATCAGAATGTCATTCTTTTTTGCATAAAATATTTCTGATTCATGAGTAGAGGAAGAAAGAAAAGACAGCAGAAAAGTTATGGGGCCATATCCAACATATAGTAGTATCCACGACCTAAAACACAGAACACATACAATCGTATAAAATTATTGTTCTAACTTAAAAATGACCAACACAGCCTCGCGAGTCTGAATTTCGCCCATGCATCACCATGAACTGAACTGCCAGCCAAACACTCGATCACCATGCAGAGGAAGAAGAGGATGATGAATGTCATGAATGTGTAGTAGAGGTTGCAGATATTACAATGTGTACCGCTAACTCCCTCTTTATCAGCAGCAGGGCCCTGAAACAAGCTAAGGTTTGGCATATAATCTTATTCTTCAATAATTGTCAGCAAGGCAGCCATAGCAAGTGCATTATTACTTACTCCTAGTACAGCATAGAGAGCTGGTTCAAGTAAACTTTGCCACATGTAATGATAATTAATAGTTTATGTTATACTGTTGGTACGATAAAAGCTGTGCAAACTGGTCGGTCCCTCCCACCCAGAGCATTGTTTGCTTGCAGAGCTCTAGGGTGTAAGATTCACCATGCAGGTGCCTTGGACTTCTCCACAAGAATGATCCTACCATTCCACTCAGTCTCGTCGCAAGCTCGGATTGCTGCATCAGCGTCCTCATCCTTCTCCAGGGATAAAAACCCAAAGCCTCGAGAATCTCCAGTTCTAAGAAAATTTGCAAATTAGGTTAACATCTAGCAAACCTACTTAAGTCTACATCTAGCAAACCTACTTAACAGAGTACAAATGTAGAATGATATTGCCTGGTTTTTTCAGTATACCAGAGTTATTTCATATATAAAATGTCCAAAAAAAAGCTCTTATCATATAGTAGTACAAAGTACGTTCTCTGCCAGCCTCATCATCAATTCAATTTCAACTATTATTAAAAGAGAAACCATCTAATATCCAACTATTATTTGACCATTTTAGTTCAATCGCAACGTAGTACAAACTACAGTCACAGTCAGTCCCATCAATCTAGCTTTCTCGTGGTTAATTAATTAGTGAAGGGGCAAACCAGCTAAAATCCAACCACCATCGATTGCTTATAGTTCATTCATAGCAGACTTCGCAGAACAAAATTTACCAATTATGCTCTTGCAAGCTGAAATATAAGTGTATGTATAGCATGCCTCAAATATAGTAGAAAAATAATTAGGGGTACTTTTTCTTAGATGTTTCCTTGATCCACATGCAGACAAAATACAACCTATATTTTCAAACGACAGTAGATGGAATCCTAAGTACTCTCCCTATATTTAAACACAATCCATCAAGTGTTAAAAATATGAGAGGGCCTTACAATCATGCAGCCCGTTTATGAGTTGTGTATCAGTCTGACAAGGTGTGCCTTGTCCATGGTTTCAAAAGGAGAAAAAATGCAAACTTGAGCCGCAATGGAGGAAGTGATGACAAACACTGTATTATAAACTAAAAGAGCCTGCTTGGTAAGCTACAATGAATTGGCTTGCCTATGTTTGGGGTAAGGCCAGTTGAGAGCAAACCAACAAACTGTGAGAGAAACCACATTGGAAATGTTGGAGCCAAACCAAATTCCATTGGTAGCACCCATTGGCATGGCAAAACTTGGCAAGGCTAACATTTCTAGTAAACCAAGCAGACTTGAAGAGTATCGCAGTGTCTCTCCATTCACAAACAAAGAAACAAGTAGGTACAAATAACTGCATGTGAAAGCGATTACCGTTTATCTCGGACAACCCGCACCCTTGTTACACGTCCAAACTTTGCAAATTTCTTCTCCAACTCTCGCTCTGTGGTGGCATAGCTAAAACCTGCAACAAACAGATTCCGCCCAGGCTTACCCAATCCAGTCTTCCTGTTGGCAGGTGGTGACCAACATCTTTTAGGAGAATGATGCCTTGCTGGAGGTGATCTGTGCCTTGGTGAATGCCTTCTTCTACAATGTAAAAATATATATATAATTAGTACCAACAACATTATAAAACAATAAAAGAAGTAAAACAAAGAAGTAACAAAACATAGATCTTCTACTTAAAGTTGCAGAGTCAGAAAACATGTGGTACTGTTGGTTTAAAACATGTTCATCCAAATTCAGATAACAAAAAGGTTGGAGGTTTACTCAGTGGTACACCAAAAAAATCACCTTGGAGATCTTCTATGGTGATTCCTAGAGTGTGGAGACCTTGATCGAGATCTACCATGCTCCCTTTTATGTCTAGAGGAATCAGTTTTCCTTGATGGTGACCTTGATTTTGATCTATCTCTCTTCCTTGTTGGGGAGTCCCTCTTTCTTGTTGGGGATTCCCTCCTCCTTGGAGAGGAATCTCTCTTTCTTGGCGAGTCTCTCCTTCTTGGAGAGGAATCCCTCCTTGTTGGGGAATCCCTCCTCCTTGGTGAGGAATCTCTCTTTCTTGGTGAGTCTCTCCTTCTTGGAGAGGAATCCCTCCTTGTTGGGGAATCCCTCCTCCTTGGTGAACCCCTCCTCTTGGGCGAGGCTCTTCTTTTAGGAGATGGAGATCTTCGCCGCGGTGACCCATGCCTCCTTTTAGGGGATGGAGATCTTCGCCGTGGTGACCCATGCCTCCTTTTAGGGGATGGAGATCTTTGTCGTGGTGACCCGTGTCTTCTTTTGGGGGATGGAGATCTTCTGCGAGGTGACCCATCTCTTCTTTTAGGGGATGCAGATCTTCGGCGTGGTGAACCATGTCTTCTTCTAGGGGAAGCTGATCTTCGTCGCGGTGACCCATCTCTTCTTTTAGGGGAAGCTGATCTTCGCTGCGGTGACCCATCTCTTCTTCCAGGGGATGTAGATCTTCGGCGCGGTGACCCATCTCCACGCCGAGATTGTGCTTTTCTTTCTGGAGAGTTATCCCGTGCATGTGGAGACAACTCATGTGAGGGAGCTCTTCTACGGTTGGTGTCATGGTTTTCAGGAGATCCAGGAGATCGGGACCGATGTCTTGCTGGTGGGCTTCGAGAGTCAGCCAAATTATCACCCTCTTTTGCATGATGTGGTGAGTCCAGTTTCTCAGATGAATGAGCATGAGGTGACCTTTCTACTGAAAGTGAGACCCTCCTGGCTGGTGATGGTGTGCCCTTCTCTAGTCCTGCAGACCTTTCAGGTGGAGAATCCCACTGATTGCCAGGCGTAGAAATGCCATTCTCGGTACCAGGATCTTCCTGCTCCATCCCATCCAAATAGGAAGGTGCAATTGCAGAGTTGAAGTTCTCATTGTCATGTTCATCATGAGGATTAGAATTCCCACCATTCATTTGATCATCCTCTGTCCCATTCACTTCATTGTGAAAAGTCTCATGTAACTTTCTGTTGTCCTTATTTCCCATCTGAGGCGCAGAAGAGTTTGGAATTTCATCATCATCATCATCACCGCTATTGCTAAATTGATAATCCCTACTGCTATTATCAGCTAACATAGAGTCACCAAGATAGGCATCAGAATGTGTAGTTTCTTGTTGAAAGTTTGATATATCATTACCACTGCTTTCATGAAGCTCTGGAGGAAGCACACCTTCAACCACTTCTGTATTCTGATGCACATCATAACCCGAAGAAGTGGTACGTACTTCACAGTCATCATTATGGTGAACTTTCCGTTCAGCTGCATCGTTTTGCATATCAGATTCTATATGCACATGATGTTCCTCGTCTTGCTTCAGGGGAGATGCTGGACTAGTTGAAGCGGATTTCATTGTATTGCACATGATCTGATCATTCATATAGGGTACAGAATCTGCAGACAAATATGAAATTTGATCGGCTGCGTCAACTAAAAGTCCATCATTCAGTGGTGGGGATTCAGGTTGTGTAATTCCTTCACCATGATAGTCCATGTGCTCCAACAAGCAACCATCTTGATCTCCAAATAAAGGACCAGGGTCTCCACAAGTCCCATCCAGACTTCTCTCAGGGGATATGTAATCCATCTGAATGTTGAATAAACAGCAAAAATGGAATAGTAAGAGTACATTACAAGAGAGAATTTTATAACAGAGAACTGAATAGATGATAAGGCATACCATGCCCAGTTTATACAGTTGAGATACTGATAAAACCCTAAATTACCATGACAGGATAACATTTAAGTTCACACATAAAAGGTAGCAAACAGCAGAAGATAAATCAAAGCAGCAAAGTCGCCGATTTCCCACCTGATCTCTGTAGAGGATAGCCTCAGATTCATATCCACTAACATAAACAAAATGCGGACTTATTTGTGATGTGCCATTTACAATTAAAGAACTGAAACAATCACAGCATTACGTGTAACAAAAAAGAAAGTTGTCCTTAAGGAAAAACGATAGTGCAATCCGTTTGTGCAGACGTCCAGCATTTGCAAGTTGCAGGAGCAGGAAATGCAATAGAATGGAAGGACGGTGTGCTCGCAAGGGTGCATCATGAAGCATAAAAGACAACACTGCAACAGCGAAGTAAAACATCCAGTAAAAGACTGCCAGTGCTCCAAACACAATCCAGCGAGGCAACTGTATTTCGAGCAATTTTGCTAATTCAGCTGATGTGGCAACAATAGCAACAACCATGACCCATTCTTAGTACAGTTGTCAGACCTGCACCCACTAGTGCCACAGTGGACCTGATCAGCCAATAGGAGGAGGAGGAACAAGTCATCGGGCCAAGTCAGCATCGGGACAGAGTGGCGAGAGGCTACTTTACCTGCCCCTGCGTGGGCGCGTGAGTCATGTGTGTGTATTGAGTTCTCTCTGTCGTCTACCTGTATCTGAACCTTCCTCTCATCCCAGTAAAGCTACTTTCCCCCTTCTCTGAATCTCTCCCCCATTCCCCTCGTGCGATCTGTTCGTGTGGATCGTCACAACTGGTAATCAGAGCCTCCTGCGATCCCGGCCAGAAATTTTCTTCCTCCCACTCCGCCGCGAGATCGATCTGTAACATCCACTGCTCTGGGTGTTGATTTGCTCCGGCAAATCGACACAAAATCCCAAGCAGGGTTAGATCGACCGAGCCGGACGGCGCCCCCTTCCAAACCCTCCGCACAAACCAAGCATATCCTTCTCGCCATGGCCGAATCATCGGAGGAAATCAAGTCCATGCTCTCGTCCCTGCTCAACCGCTTCGACGAGAGCAAAATCGCAGGCGATAAGCAAACGGAGGCGCAGCTCGCCTTCAACAAGCAGGTCACCGTTGATCTCGCGCACCTGCGCCGGCAGGTGGATCTGACGCAGGCAGACGTCGACGAGGTTCGTCAGCAGCGCGACACCGTACCACCACCACCAGCGACCTCGCCGCATGGCCGACCACCAAGTACACCCCGGGGCGGCCCCCTCACCGGCTCCTCGGCGGCACCGGCGGATCCACACGCGCCGCAACCCCGCCTCGTCAACAACGGCCCTCCTCTGCTTCAACTCCGACACGAAGGGGGGCGTGGGGACGGCCCACACCACGGGGACTTCCCTCCGGGCCACCACGACATGGAGATGCCACGGCCAGAGGAGTACTTCACCAAGCCTCCCAAGCATGATTTTCCAAAGTTCGACGGCTCCGCGCCGTACCTATGGATCGATCGCTGCGTCGCCCGAGCTGTACCGCGTGCCGCCACACAACTGGGTGACCACGGCGACGCTGTACATCGAAGGACAGGCAGCCCACTGGCTTCAGGCGTACCGTCAGGCTCATCGTGCTCTGGGCTGGGACGCTTTCTGCGCGGCGATCCGCGAAGAATTTGGGGCGGAGGAGTTCGAACTGGAGATGAATCAGCTGCTGCATCTGCGGCAAACCGGCACGGTGGCGGAGTATCGATCGGCCTTTGAAGCTCACATGTACCATCTACTCGCCCTCGATGCCTCGCTGAGCCCGCGCTTCTTCGTCACCCAGTTCCTCCTCGGATTACGGGACGATCTTCGCGCAGCGGTACGCCTTCAGGCTCCGACCAGCATCACGCGCGCCTCGGTGCTGGCTCGCATTCAGGAGGAAGAAAACGACGTGCGCCGCCCACGCTCTCGACCGATCCCAGCCGGGCGGCCCCCGCCTCTGCCCGCCGCGATTCCCCCGCGATCACCCGCAGCGGCAGCGGTGGCTCAACCGGCCAGCGACGAGTTCGCTCGCGAGCGTCAACTCCGCGACTTCCGGCGTGCCAACGGGCTCTGTTTCAAGTGCGGCGACAGATACTCCCGCGAGCATCGTTGCAAGCAACAGACGCAATTGCTCACCATCCAAGTGGGCGACTACGGCGAGGTGCTCACTGACGATGCCATGCACGCACTCGACCTGTTGGACGCACCGGAGCCGGCGCAACCTGCACCAGAGTGTTGCCTCATCTCCACTCATGCGGTCTCTGGCGGGGACTCACCGCGCACTATCCGCCTTCGCGCCATGGTGGGAAATCAGGTGATGCTGCTGCTCGTGGACTCGGGCAGCACACACAGCTTCATATCCCAGGCGTTCGCGGAACGGATCAAGGCCACTGGCATACCTCTGCCGCCCGTGGAAGTGCGTGTCGCCAATGGGGAGCGCCTGGTTTGCGACAGCATGATCCCAGCTGTCCAGTGGTGGTGCCAAGGACACACATTCAGTACGGACATGCGCCAGCTTGCGCTCGGGGCATACGACGGCGTGCTGGGCATGGACTGGCTCGAACAAAACAGCCCCATGAACTGTCACTGGCTGGACAAGACCATCTCCTTCGCGCACCAGGGCAAGACCGTCACACTGCAAGGTGTTCGACCCAAGGGCACAACTACCAACATCGCCTACATCGAGCCGGATCAGTTCGCCAAGTGGCACGCCGGGAACGATATCTGGTACATGGCAGTCGTGGACTGGCGGGCGCCGAGCACGGACAAGGACAAACCACCTCCACCAGCAGTGCAAGCGGTCCTCGAGGACTTTGCCGACGTGTTTGGCGACCCCAAGAAACTGCCACCACACCGGCAGTATGATCATGCCGTCACCCTGGTGGAAGGCGCACCACCGGCGAACGGGCGGCCGTACCGGTACTCGCCGTTGCAAAAGGATGAGATCGAGCGCCAAGTCGACGAAATGCTGCAGTCCGGCGTCATCACCCACAGCGTGAGTCCCTTCGCGGCACCAGTTCTCCTCGTCAAGAAGAAGGACGGGACTTGGCGGTTCTGCATCGATTACAGGCGGCTCAACGACATCACCATCAAGAACCGGTTTCCCTTGCCGATCGTCGACAAACTGCTCGACGAACTGGCCGGCGCGGCTTACTTCTCCAAACTCGACCTCCGCGCCGGCTATCACCAAATCCGTATGCGAGAAGAAGACGAGCACAAGACCGCGTTTAAAACGCACCATGGCCACTTTCAGTTTCGAGTAATGCCGTTCGGCCTGACGAACGCACCGGCAACCTTCCAGTGCCTGATGAATGCAATCTTCGGCAAGCACGCGCGCAAGTTCGTCATCGTCTTCCTCGACGACATTCTGGTCTTCAGTGGCACCCTGGAAGAGCACGTCGAGCATCTGAGGCAAGTGTTTGAGCTCCTTCATCAGCATGAATTGTTCGTCAAGGCCTCGAAGTGTTCCTTTGCGCAGGATAGCATTGAGTACCTGGGGCACATCATCTCCAAGGAAGGAGTGGCCACGGACGCCGACAAGACCCAGGCGATGCTGCAGTGGCCGGTGCCCACGACAGCCACTGAACTCCGCGGATTCCTCGGTTTAACTGGCTACTACAGAAAGTTTGTAGCACGCTATGGCATCATTGCCAAGCCGCTCACCAACTTACTGACGAAGAAGGGCTTCACCTGGTCTGAACAAGCACAAACGGCATTCGATCTGCTCAAGCGCACCATGGCAAGCACACCTGTTCTCGCTCTGCCGGACTTTGACAAGCCGTTCGTAGTCGAGACAGACGCATGTGACACTGGCATCGGCGCGGTGCTCGTCCAGGAGGGTCATCCGGTGGCATATTTCAGCAAGGCACTGGGTGTTCGGAATCAAAAACTGTCTGCATATGAGAAAGAGTTTCTTGCAGTGATGATGGCCGTGGAGAAGTGGCGTGCTTATCTTCAGCGCGGGCCATTCACCATCCTTACAGATCACAAAAGCCTGTCCAATTTGGGGGACCAACAACTGGAGACAGATCTGCAACGCAAGGCTATGTCCAAACTAGTGGGGTTGCAGTTCACATTTCAGTACCGAAGAGGAGCAGACAACGGGGCAGCAGACGCACTGTCGCGGGTGGGCGCTGCACTGAGCGTGGCTGCGCTCTCCCTCTGCCAGCCAGTTTGGGTGCAAGAGGTCGCCAATTCTTACGCGACGGATGCCACAGCGCAAGAGATGCTCTCCCGCCTCGCCATCCACAGCCCAGACGAGGAGGGGTTCGAGCTGCACAAAGGATTGATTCGCCGCGGTGACAGGCTCTGGATCGGCAGCAACACGGCGCTCCGCACAAAGCTCATCAGTGCGTTCCATGACAGCGCGGTGGGGGGACACTCCGGCATCACCGCCACGCACCAGCGTGTCAAGAAGCTCTTCCTCTGGCCTGGGCAGAAGCGCGACATCGACGACTTCGTCAAGCAATGCCTGGTGTGCCAGCAGGCGAAGCACGAGCACTGCCGGCCGCATGGACAATTGGCTCCCTTGCCTGTTCCCACGGCACCCTGGCAGGAGCTCACGATGGACTTTGTCGAGGGGCTGCCGACCTCGGAAGGATACGACTCCATCCTGGTGGTCGTCGATCGCCTTACCAAATTTGCACACTTCATCCCCTCCGTCACCCATTCAACGCCACCAAGGTGGCACGAGCATTCTGGGACAACGTCGTCAAGCTCCACGGCGTGCCAAATTCGATCGTCTCCGACCGCGATCGCGTCTTCACCAGCGCGCTCTGGCGCGAGCTGTTTGCGGCCACCGGCACCAAGCTGTTGTACTCTACGGCTTACCACCCGCAGACGGACGGCCAAAGCGAGCGGGTCAACCAATGCATGGAGATGTACCTGCGCTGTGCGATCCACAACGACCCCAGTCGCTGGCGCCGGTGGCTTCCAGCCGCGGAATTCTGGTACAATTCCTCCTTCCACGCCTCCCTTAACTGCACCCCGTTCAAAGCTCCGTATGGCACCGAGCCCAATTTGGGGGCCACAGCACTCTGGGACGACAAGCCGGCGCCGGTCCTCGACAACGAGCAGTGGGACTGGGGCGCGCACACCGCCCGTCTTCGTCAGCAACTGCTGCGAGCTCAGCAACGCTTCAAGAAGAAGGCGGATTGCCATCGCACGGAACGAAGCTTTCAAGTGGGCGAGGACGTGCTGCTGAAGCTTCAGCCGTACGCGCAGTCCTCCGTCGTCAATCGACCCTGCGCCAAGCTGGCCTACAAATTCTTCGGGCCATTCAAGGTGGAGGCCAAGATCGGGACCCTCGCCTACAAATTGATGCTGCCACCGGACAGTCGCATCCACAACGTCTTCCACGTCTCCCAACTGAAGCCGTACACGCCCAACTACACGCCGGTCTTCGCTGAGCTGCCCAAGCCACCGGACCTGACTCTGGTGGAGACGGCGCCCGTGGAGATCATCGACAGACGCATGGTGAAGCGCGGCGACGCAGCTCTGATTCAAGTTCAGGTGCGCTGGAACTCCGCTTCACCAGCAGCCGTGACATGGGAGGATTTCGAGACGCTCAAGCTTCGTTTCCCGGCCGCCGCCATCTGGAGAGAGCCGGCCGGAGCGCCAGGTGACGCTCCTGCTGATGGAGGGGGAAATGTCACACCTGCACCCACTAGTGCCACGGTGGACCTGATCAGCCAATAGGAGGAGGAGGAACAAGTCATCGGGCCAAGTCAGCATCGGGACAGAGTGGCGAGAGGCTACTTTACCTGCCCCTGCGTGGGCGCGTGAGTCATGTGTGTGTATTGAGTTCTCTCTGTCGTCTACCTGTATCTGAACCTTCCTCTCATCCCAGTAAAGCTACTTTCCCCCTTCTCTGAATCTCTCCCCCATACCCCTCGTGCGATCTGTTCGTGTGGATCGTCACAACAGTTCTTAAGGACAAGGCATTCGTAATACTGAACTGTGTCAGTCTATTTATTAGCTAATCAGAACCAAACAAACGAAGTGAAATCTTTCCAGAGATTTCAAATTTCTCTTCTGACGACTTATATACATAATTTACACGAACAATTCTCAACCGCTTAGACCCTGGCGAAACTGAATTTCCATATTTGAAAGGCAGGGCTGCTACTTATGGTTCATCAAACTGGCTAACACAAGAAAAGGACCATTTATAAAAACAACCAATTTTGACACTTCAGAGCAACAACATGCTCCTAAGTTGTTAAACAAACATTTACCGTAACAAGTGCAATATGTTAATACAGCTCTTACGACAAGGCAACAGTGCCACCTAGCCCTCTACTGGCACACCCCTAAAACACTACTACTAGCTGAAGTGACAAACCGATATTACAAGGAAACGAATAACAAAGCCCACGATCAAATCGACAAGTTCTAACCTGATAACTCGTCCAGATCCGCATTACGCTTTCACGTCCATTGAGCACATAAAACGGAAACTTAACCGCGTGGAATTATGACCGCACAACCCGTACTAATTTCGGCGTGTAATACACAAACAAGCAGCATCGGAGCCACTGCTGCATCTAGGCTCTTGGATCCCACTTCCAGGCAAACGCAATTTCAAATTGACTGATCCCCGTAAAAACCGCATCTAGGACTAGGATTTACCCGCACAAACCCCAAATTACGACAATCGCGCCAGGAAAAAAAATCGAAGCAAACCCTAAGGGAAATGCGGTGTCGTGTACCGATCTGTGCAGCCAGACTCCCCGCCCCCATCACCAACTAGAATTCCGACCCCAAATATGAGGGGTAAATTGGGGAGAGAAACCACCGAGAGCAGAACCCTCACCTACGAAAGACGCCACGGAGGCAGCCACTTCTGCAGTGGGAGTCCTTCCCTTGCTCCGATGCCCCTTACCCCGGCCCGTGAGAGAAAATTCTCTCCTCTCTCTCCCCCTCCTCCCCCTCCTCCACCCTTGGAGAGAGAAGGGAAGAAGAAGCAATGGATTGAGATTTTTGGGAGGCCGTACGAAATGGAGGGCTCGTGGGGCGTAAGTAGCGTGTGTGGGTACGCTCACCCCCGCGCGGGTTCGCGCAAGGCGTGGGAACCGAGGATCGGGGCCCACCTTGCCCGCGGGCCACGTGTGGAGCCGGTGCGGGCGGGTTTGTTGAGGACGGTAACCTAACCGGTGTCTGGACCCCATCATCGCCGCGTCATATTGGGCCGGGACGAGGGCCGGAGACTAAATTTGTGCACCACTATCTCTAAGAAAAACCCCTCAAAAAAATGTAAAAAGAAAAGGCTAATTGTCCGAACTAGTCTAAAAATAATAATTGTCCGAACTAGTCTTAAAAAAAGCTAATTGTCATAAGTAGTTTTCCGTCAAGTTAGGGTTCTAGCCCCCTCTGTCGGCGTTGAGGCCACCTTGTACCTCGGCTCCCCCCTCCTCTGTTGACTCTCTCGGGATGCAATCGAGGCAATCTTGTATTGTTGCCCGGCCTTGGTAGTTGCGGAGATCGTGGGGTTTCTTGCTATGGTTATCCCTGGTGCAATCGGATCGTAGTTTGGGCAAAAGAAGATGGCGTCTGGTGGCTCTGCTAGTTCGTTTGTTGTTGACCACGATCTAGAGAAGATGATGTCGGAGTTGGGCCTGCGAGAGGAGCATTTGAATGTCGTGGTTTTTTAGGAAGAGGTCCCAACACAAGAACAACCTATTAGGTGGATGGCCCTAGCTAGGGTTCACAAAGAAGGGAAAATCGATCACTATTTGTTCTTTAGGAACATGAGATCGGCATATGGTATTTCGCGCAAGAGGCTCGCATCCGCCCTCTCGAGCAGAATATTTTTACCCCTCTATTTTTTTGCTTAGGGGTCTGGGAGAAGGTTATGGATGGAGGTCCATGGGTGTTTTGTGGTGACAGTGTTGATCACCCCCTATGATGGCTTCACCAAAATGTCGTCAATCGAACTCAATCATCTACATATATGGTTACAAATGCACGACATTCCTGATGGCTATGCTCCTCTTGTTGAATCACTGGTTCTCCTCCTAGTGATCATCAAGATCAGAGCTACGATACATCTCCTAGATTGTTCGAACATGGGTTAAAACACCCCGATCACTCCACGCACGCGACAACGGATTTTACCCAAGTTCAGGCCACCATAGTGGTGTAACACCCTACTCGTGCTTTAGTGTGTTCTTCTGTACATTTATCCGCCCTTACAAAAGCTCATATCGTCTCCTTTTATACCCTCTCGAACTTCGAAGAGGGGACCAACACCGATAAGTGAAGTAAGGTTGTTTGGGCCCATTTATTTCATCAGGCCCTTTCTGATTGTGAACGTTGCAAGAAAATCAAAAAAAATCCTACGAAACACCCAAGATCTAATTTAGGAGATGCATAGCTACGAGAGGGGAGTGTGTCTACATATCCTTGTAGACCGAAAGCGGAAGCGTATATAACACGATTGGTGTAGTCGTACTCTTCGTGATCCAATCACGACCCAATCCGATATATCGTCGAATGGACGGCACCTCCGCGTTCAGCACACGTGCAACTCGATGACGTCTCCTCCTTCTTGATCCAGCAAGCAAGAGAGGAGAAGTAGATGGGATCTCAACCAGCATGACGACATGGTGGAGATGGTGGTGGTGCAATGCCGGCAGGGCTTCGCCAAACGCTGCCGGAACCAATCGTGATGTCCGTGATCTCATCTGGGACTCCGAACAACATTCGGTTACCAATGCACATATCCCAATACTACTCTAGCGTCATCAAACATTAAGAACGCGTACCCTATGGGTTCGAGAATCATGTAGACATGACCGAGACACCTCTCCGGTCAGTAACCAATGGCGGGACCTGGATGCCCATATTGGTTCCTACATATTCCACGAAGATCTTTATCAGTTGAACCACGATGTCAAGGATTCGGTCAATCATGTATGCAATTCCCTTTGTCCAGTGATATGTTACTTGCCCGAGATTCAATAGTCGGTATCTCCATACCTAGTTAAATCTAATCACTGGCAAGTCTCTTTGCTCGTTCTGTAATACAAGATCCCGTGACTAAACTCATTAGTCACATGCTCGCAAGCTTCTTATGATGTTGTATTACCGAGAGGTCCCAGAGATATCTCTCCGTCATACGGAGTGACAAATGGCAATCTCGATCCATGCCAACCCAACAGACACCTTCGGAGATACCTATAGAGCATCTTTATGATCACCCAGTTACGAAGTGACGTTTGATAGCACACAAGGTATTCCTTCGGTATCCGGGAGTTGCATGATCTCGTGGTCGAAGAAACAAATACTTGACATGAAGAAAGCTATAGCAAATAACTTAAACGATCTGATGCTAAGCTTATGGTTGGGTCTTGTCCATCACATCATTCTCCTAATGATGTGATCCCGTTATCAAATGACAACTCATGTCTATGGTTAGGAAACCTTAACCATCTTTGATCAACAAGCTAGTCTAGTAGAGGCTTACTAGGGACACAGTGTAGTTTATGTATTCGCACATGTATTTAAGTTTCTGATCAATACAATTCTAGCATGAATAAAAACATTTATCATGAACGGGAAATATGATAATAACTATTTTGTAATTGCCTCTAGGGCTTCCAACAGTCTCCCACTTGCACTAGAGTCAATAATCTAGTTCACATCTCCATGTGATTAACACCCAATCAGTTCTGGGGTTTGATCATGTTTTGCTTGTGAGAGAGGTTTTAGTCAACGGGTCTGCAACATTCAGATCTGTGTGTACTTTGCAAATCTTTATGTCATACTGTAGATGCTACTACAACGCCAACTTGGAGATATTCCAAATGACTGCTCTACTATACATATCTGGTTTGCGACTCAGAGTCATCAGGATCGGTGTCAAAGCTTGCATCGATGTAACCCTTTACGATGAACTCTTTATCACCTCCATAACAGGGAAACATTTCCTTAGTCCTCTTTAGGCACCTAAGGATAATTTTGACCGTTGTCCATTGATCCACTCTTGATCACTTTGTACCCCCTTGCCAGACTCATGGCAAGGCACACATCAGGTCTGGTACACAACATGTCATACAATATAGAGCCTATGGCTGAAGCATAGGGGCTGACTTTCATCCATTCTCTTTCTTCTGCCATGGTCGAGCCTTGATACTTACTCAACTTCACACCTTACATTACAGAAAGAAATCCTTCTTTGTCTGATCCATTTTGAACTCCTTCAAAATCTTGTCAAGGTATGTGCTCTATGAAAATTTTATCATGCGACTTGATCTATCTCTATAGATCTTGATGCCTAATATGTAAGCAGCTTCATCCAAGTATTCCTTTGAAAAACTCCTTTCAAACAACCCCTTATGCTTTCCAAAAATTCTACATCATTTCCAATCATCAATATGTCACCCACATATACTATCAGAAATGCTATAGAGCTCCCACTCACTTTCTTGTAAATACAAGTTTCTTCATAAACTTTGTATAAATCCAAAAGCTTTAATCACCACATCAAAGCGTATATTCCAACTCCGAGATGATTGCACCAGTCCATAGATGGATCGCTGGAGCTTGCATACCTTTTTAGCATCCTTAGGATCCATAAAATCTTTAGGTTGCATCATATACAACTCTTCCTTAAGGAAAGCGGTTTTCATATCCATCTGCCAGATTTCGTAATTAAAAATGCAACAATTGCTAACATAATTTTAACAGACTTAAGCATCGCTACGGGTGAGAAAATATCATTGTACTCAACCCCTTGAACTTGTCGGAAACCCTTTGCGACAAGTCGAGCTTTATAGACGGTGACATTACCATCAGTGTTTGTCTTTTTCATAAAGATCCATTTATTCTCAATGGCTTACCGATCATCAGGCAAGTCCACCAAAGTCCATACTTTGTTCTCATACATGGATCCTATCTCGGATATCATGGCCTCTAGATATTTGTTGGAATCCGAGCTCATCATTGCTTCTTCATAGTTCGTAGGTTTGCTGTTGTCTAACAACATGACTTCCAGGCAGGATTACCGTACCACACTGGTGCGAAACGTACTCTGGTCGACTGATACGTCCATTTTGCATCATGCTTTTATATCGATATTTATTGCATTATGGGCTGTTACTTCACATTATGTCACAATACTTATGTCTTTTCTCTCTTATTTTACAAGGTTTACATGAAGAGGGAGAATGCCGGCTGCTGGAATTCTGGCTGGAAAAGGAGCAAACATTAGAGACCTATTCTGCACAACTCCAAAAGTCCTGAAACTCCACGAAAGTCAATTTTGGAATATATTAAAATATTGGGTGAAGAAAGCACCAGAGCGGGGCCACCCACTGTCCACGAGGGTGGGGCGCACCCTAGCCCCTTGGGCGTGCCCCCTGCCTCGTGGGCCACCTAGAAGCCCCCCCCCCCCGATGCCCATCTTCTGGTATATGGTGTCTTTTGCCCTGAAAAAATCATAAGGAAGCTTTCAGGACGAAGTGCCGCCGTCTCGAGGCGGAACCAATCTAGGGCTCCGGCGGAGCTATTTTGCTGGGGAAACATCCCTCCGGGAGGGGGAAATCATCGCCATCGTCATCACCATCAATCCTCTCATCGAGAGGGGGTTAATCTCCAACAACATCTTCACTAGCACCATCTCCTCTCAAACCCTAGTTCATCTCTTGTATCCGATCTTTGTCTCAAAACCTCAGATTGGTACCTGCGGGTTGCTAGTAGTGTTGATTACTCCTTGTAGTTGATGCTAGTTGGTTTATTCGGTGGAATATCAGATGTTCAGATCCTTTATGCATATTAATACCCCTCTGATTATGAACATGAATATGATTTATGAGTAGTTACGTTTGTTCCTGAGGACATGGGATAAGTCTTGTTATAAGTAGTCATGTGAATTTGGTATTCGTTTGATATTTTGATGAGATGTATGTTGTCTCTACTCCAGTGGTGTTATGTGAACGTCGACTACATGACACTTTGATAACCCACAAGTATAGGGGATCGCAACAGTTTTTGAGGGTAGAGTATTCAACCCAAATTTATTGATTCGACACAAGGGGAGCCAAAGAATATTCTCAAGTATTAGCAGTTGAGTTGTCAATTCAACCACACCTGGATAACTTAGTATCTGCAGCAAAGTATTTAGTAGCAAAGTAATATGGAACTAACGGTAATAGTGATAAAAGTAACGGTAGCAGTTTTGTAATGATGGTAACAGTAGCAACGATAAAGTAACTAAGCAAAGCACAATATGTGAAAAGCTCGTAGGCATTGGATCAGTGATGGATAATTATGTCAGATGCGATTCCTCGTGTAATAGTTATAACCTAGGGTGACACAGAACTAGCTCCAGTTCATCAATGTAATGTAGGCATGTATTCCGAATATAGTCATACGTGCTTATGGAAAAGAACTTGCATGACATCTTTTGTCGTACCCTCCCGTGGCAGCGGGGTCCTAGTGTAAACTAAGGGATATTAAGGCCTCCTTTTAACAGAGTACCGGACCAAAGCATTAGCACTTAGTGAATACATGAACTCCTCAAACTACGGTCATCACCGAGAAGTATCCCGATTATTGTCACCTCGGGGTTGTCGAATCATAACACATAATAGGTGACTATAGACTTGCAAGATAGGATCAAGAACTCACATATATTCATGAAAACATAATAGGTTCAGATCTGAAATCATGGCACTCGTGCCCTAGTGACAAGCATTAAGCATAGCAATGTCATAGCAACATCAATCTAGGAACATAGTGGATACTAGGGATCAAACCCTAACAAAACTAACTTGATTACATGGTAAATCTCATCCAACCCATCACCGTCCAGCAAGCCTACGATGGAATTACTCACGCACGGCGGTGAGCATCATGAAATTGGTGATGGAGGATGGTTGATGATGACGACGGCGATGAACCCCCCTCTCCGGAGTCCCGAATGGACTCCAGATCAGCCCTCCCGAGAGAGATTAGGGCTTGGCGGCGGCTACGTATCGTAAAACGCGATGAAACTTTCTCTCTGATTTTTTTCTTCGTGAAAGCAAATATATGGAGTTGGAGTTGAGGTCAGTGGACATCCAGGGGGCCCACGAGGCAGGGGGCGCCCAGGGGGAGGGGGGGCGCCCCCCACCCTCGTGGATAGGGTGTGGGCCCCCTGGCCTTGATTCTTTTGCCAGTATTTTTTATATTTTCCAAAAATAATCTCCGTGGATTTTCAGGTCATTCCGAGAACTTTTGTTTCTGTACAAAAATAACACCATGGCAGTTCTGCTGAAAACAGCGTCAGTCCGGGTTAGTTTCATTCAAATCATGCAAGTTAGAGTCCAAAACAAGGGCAAAAGTGTTTGGAAAAGTAGATACGATGGATACATATCAACTCCCCCAATCTTAAACCTTTGCTTGTCCTCAACCAATTCAGTTGACAAACTGAAAGTGATAAAGAAAAAAATTTACAAACTCTGTTTGCTCTTGTTGTTGGAAATATGTAAAGCCAACATTCAAGTTTTTAGCAAAGATTATGAACTAACCATATTCACAATAACACTTAGGTCTCATGTTTACTCATCTCAATGGCATAATCAACTAGCGAGCAATAATAATAAAACTCAGATGACAACACTTTCTCAAAACAATAATAATATGATATAACAAGATGGTATCTCGCTAGCCCTTTCTGAGACCGCAAAACATAAATGCAGAGCACCTTTAAAGATCAAGGACTGACTAAACATTGTAACTCATGGTAAAAGAGATCCAGTCAAGTCATACCCAATATAAACTAATAGTAATGCATGCAAATGACAGTGTGTTCTCCAGCGGGTGCTTTTTAATAAGAGGGTGATGACTCAACACAAAAGTAAATAGATAGGCCCTTCGCAGAGGGAAGTAGGGATTTGTAGAGGTGCCAGAGCTCGATTTTAAAATAGAGATAAATAACATTTTGAGCGGTATACTTTCACTGTCAACATAACAACTATGAGATCTCGATATCTTCCATGCTACACACATTATAGGCGGTTCCCAAACAAAATGGTAAAGTTTATACTTCCGCACCACCAACAAGCATCAATCCATGGCTTGCCCGAAACAACGGGTGCCTCCAACTAGCAACAATCCTGGGGGAGTTTTGTTTAATTATTTTGATTTGCTTTGATCTTTTTGATCTTGGGACTGGGCATCCCAGTTACCAGCCATTTTCTTGTGAACGAGGAGCGGAGTCCACTCCTCTTGAGAATAACCCACCTAGCATGGAAGATACAGAGAACCCTAGTTGATACATGAGCTGCTTGATACGTCTCCGTCGTATCTACTTTTCCAAATACGTTTGCCCTTGTTTTGGACTATAACTTGTATGATTTGAATGGAACTAACCCGGACTGACGTTGTTTCAGCAGAATTGCCATGGTGTTGTTTTATGTGCAGAAAATAAAAGTTCTCGGAATGACCTGAAACTCCACGGAACACCTTAGAAAAAACAATAAAAAATCCTCGCAAAAGGTGAAGACCAGGGGGCCCACACCCTGTCCACGAGGGTGGGGGCGCCCCCCCTGGGCGTGCCCCCTACCTCGTGGGCCCCCTGGTGGCCCTCCGACGCCAACTCCAACTCCATATATTGGCTTTCGGGGAGAAAAAAATCAGAGAGAAGAAATCATCGCGTTTTACGATACGGAGCCGCTGCCAAGCCCTAATCTCTCTCGGGAGGGCTGATCTGGAGTCCGTTCGGGGCTCCGGAGAGGGGGATTCGTCGCCGTCGTCATCATCAACCATCCTCCATCACCAATTTCATGATGCTCACCACCGTGCGTGAGTAATTGCATCGTAGGCTTGCTGGACGGTGATGGGTTGGATGAGATTTATCATGTAATCGAGTTAGTTTTGTTAGGGTTTGATCCCTAGTATCCATTATGTTCTGAGATTGATGTTGCTATGACTTTGCTATGCTTAATGCTTGTCACTAGGGCCCGAGTGCCATGATTTCAGATCTGAACCTATTATGTTTTCATGAATATATGTGTGTTCTTGATCCTATCTTGCAAGTCTATAGTCACCTACTATGTGTTATGATCCGGCAACCCCGAAGTGACAATAATCGGGACCACTCCCGGTGATGACCATAGTTTGAGGAGTTCATGTATTCACTATGTGCTAATGCTTTGTTCCGGTTCTCTATTAAAAGGAGGCCTTAATATCCCTTAGTTTCCAATAGGACCCCGCTGCCACGGGAGGGTAGGACAAAAGATGTCATGCAAGTTCTTTTCCATAAGCACGTATGACTATATACGGAATACATGCCTACATTACATTGATGAACTGGAGCTAGTTCTGTGTCACCCTATGTTATGACTGTTACATGACGAACCGCATCCGGCATAATTATCCATCGCTAATCCGGTGCCTACGAGTTTTCCATATACTGGTTCTCGCTTATTTACTTTTCCGTTGCTACTGTTACAATCACTACAAAATACCAAAAACATTACTTTTGCTGTCTTTACTTTTGTTACCGTTACCACCACTATCATATTACTTTGCTACTAAACACTTTGCTGCAGATACTAAGTTTCCAGGTGTGGTTGAATTGACAACTCAGCTGCTAATACTTGAGAATATTCTTTGGCTCCCCTTGTGTCGAATCAATAAATTTGGGTTGAATACTCTACCCTCGAAAACTGTTGCGATCCCCTATACTTGTGGGTTATCAAGACCTTTTTCTGGCGCCGTTGCCGGGGAGCATAGCTCTATTCTTTGAGTCACTTGGGATTTATATCTGCTGGACACTATGAAGAACTTGAAAGATGATCGAACTACTATTTTGCCCTCAACTACAAGGGGAGGTAAGGAACTGCCATCTAGCCTTGCACTAGATTCTCCTTCTGTTATAAGTAAGCTTGCGACACCTAAACCTGCTACTGCTATGAATTCTGATATGTCGCATGTTATTGATGATGCCACTTCTGCTATGCATGATACTTATGATGAAACTACTTCTATGCTTGATACTACTGTGCCCCTTGGTGAATTTCTTGATGAGCAAATTGCTAGGTCTAGAGAAAGAGAAATTATTGAACCTGAATAGAATGATGTTAGTGATGATGAAAATATGCCTGCTATTCCTGAGGGTTATCTTTTTGATGCTGGATCTTCTGCAGCTATTCTTGCTTGCCAGGATAGATATGAACTTAAGAGGTTGCTAGTTAAATGGAGTAAAGAATCTTTTAGAGATAGAATGAGACCCGACCCTGCTTTTGCTACTTCACCTATTTGTGTTCCTGATCAGGATTATTATGATTTTTCTGTTGATCCAGATATAATTACTTTGGTTGAATCTGATCCTTTTTATGGCTATGAATCTGAAACTGTTGTGGCACATCTTACTAAGTTAAATGATATAGCTGCCCTGTTTACTAATAATGAGAGATCGCGCTACCTTTATTTACTCAAAATATTTCCGTTCTCATTAAAGGGTGATGCTAAGATATGGTTTAATTCTCTTGATCCTGGTTGTGTGCAAAGTCCCCAGGATATGATTTATTACTTCTCTGCTAAATATTTCCCTGCTCATAAGAAACAAGCTGCTTTGAGGGAAATATACAACTTTGTGCAAATTGAAGAAGAGAGTCTCCCACAAGCTTGGGGGAGGCTTCTCAAGTTACTTAATGCTTTGCCTGATCATCCTCTTAAGAAACCTGAAATATTTGATATCTTTTATAATGGACTAACTGATGCTTCCAGAGATTACCTGGATAGTTGTGCTGGTTCTCTTTTCAGGGAAAGAACACCGGATGAAGCTGAAATTCTATTGAATAATATGTTAGCAAATGAAAATAATTGGGCACCTCCTGAGCCACCTCCTGAGCCAGTTCCAGAGCCAATTACTGAGCCTATTCCTAAACCAACTCCGAAGAAGAGAGGTGTTCTATTTCTCAGTCCCGAAGATATGCAAGAGGCAAAGAAATCTATGAAAGAAAAAGGTATTAAAGCTGAAGATGTTAAGAATTTACCTCCTATTGAAGAAATACATGGTCTTAATTTACCGCCTGTTGAAGAAGTATATGATCTCAATTACTTATTTACTGAAGAACCTCCCGATATCCCGACACAGGTAGTAAAGGTAAATTCTCTCTATAGATATGATAAAGCTGAAGTCCCTCCTACTAAAATTGCTAGTCAGTGCTTGGATGAGTTTGATGACTTTATGTTTAAGCAAGATGACTTTAATGCTTATTTTGGTAGACAATTAAAACAGAATACCTTTATGATTAAACGCTTGGGTGATTATATGGCTGATATTAGAGGTGAACTTAAACTTGTTAGCAAACATGCTTCTATGGTTACCACTCAAGTAGAACAAGTACTTAAAGCTCAGAAAGAAGTGCTTGATGAAATGAATAGTAAGAAAAATGATTATGCTGTTAGAGTGGCTACTAGAACTGGTAGAATGACTCAGGAACCTTTGTATCCTGAAGGCCACCCTAAGAGAATCGAGCAAGATTCTCAGAGAAATAATATTGATGTACCTAGTTCTTCTAAGAGGAAGAAAAAGAAAAATGATAGGACTTTGCAAACTTCTAGTGAACCTATTGCTGAACCACCTGAGAATCCAAATGATATCTCTATTTCTGATGCTGAAACACAATCAGGTGATGAACATGAACCTAGTGATAATGTTAATGATAATGTTCATGTTGATGCTCAACCTAGTAATGATAATGATGTAGAAGTTGAACCTGCTGTTGATCTTGATAACCCACAATCAAAGAATCAACGTTATGATAAAAGAGACTTCGTTGCTAGGAAACATGGTAAAGAAAGGGAACCATGGGTTCAGAAACCCATGCCTTTTCCTCCGAAACCATCCAAGAAAAAGGATGATGAGGATTTTGAGCGCTTTGCTGAAATGATTAGACCCATCTTTTTGCGTATGCGATTAACTGATGTGCTCAAAACAAATCCTTATGCTAAGTATATGAAGGATATCATTACTAATAAAAGAAAGATACCTGAAGCTGAAATTTCCACCATGCTTGCTAATTATACTTTTAAGGGTGGAATACCAAAGAAACTTGGAGATCCAGGAGTACCTACTATACCATGCTCCATTAAGAGAAATTATGTTAAAACTGCTTTATGTGATCTTGGAGCCGGTGTCAGTGTTATGCCTCTCTCTTTATATCGTAGACTTGACTTGAATAAGTTGACACCTACTGAAATATCTTTGCAAATGGCTGATAAATCAACTGCTATACCTGTCGGTATTTGTGAGGATGTGCCTGTTGTGGTTGCAAACGTTACTATTTTAACGGACTTTGTTATTCTTGATATTCCCGAGGATGATAGTATGTCTATTATTCTTGGAAGACCTTTCCTTAATACTGCAGGGGCTGTTATTGATTGCACCAAAGGCAATGTCACTTTTCATGTTAATGGCAATGAGCACACGGTACACTTTCCGAGAAAACAACCTCAAGTTTATAGTATCAACTCTATTGGAAAAATTCCATCGATTATATTTGGAGGTTTTGAATTTCCTCTCCCTACTGTCAAGAAAAAGTATGATATTCTTATTGTTGGGGATTTTCATATCCCCGTTGAGGTAACTTAGTGTTATTCGAAATTTCTCCGGTTCCGTGATTATTCGGAATGAGTTTGTTAACAAGACTTGATCAACCTTGTTAGTGGGTTCATTTTGATGATCACGAGATGGATGAAACTAGAAGCACAACCTTCTGTACCCTCTTTATATTTTCTGTTATTTAGTAGAAATAAAGTAAAATAGTATTTTTCTGTCTGTCTCCTGACTTATCCGTGCAATATAAAAATATCCCGAAAATAAAAGTCCTCAGAATGCCATGCCAATTTAATATGATTTTTTCGGGAATATTTGAGGATTTACTGTGCAAAAATTACCACGGGGGGAGCTGCCACCTGGTCACGAGGGTGGAGGGCGCGCCCTACCCCCTGGGCGCGCCCCCTGCCTCATGGGCCCACGGTGGCCCTCCTCCACTTATTCCTGCACCCATCTTCTTCCTCTGCCTCACACAAACACGAAAAACCAACTCAAGCACGAGTTCCAGCCCCCGTTGCTGTGATTTTCGATCTCCTTGCTCAAAGCACCTCTCGCAAAACTGCTTGGGGAGATTGTTCCTTGGTATGTGACTCCTCCATTGGTCCAATTAGTTTTTGTTCTAGTGCTTTATTCATTGCAAATTTGTGCTGCATAGGTGACCATGTTCTTGAGCTTGCATGTCAAATTTATATGGTTCCAAGTAGTTCCAATGCTTGATGTAGGCTCTAGGCACTTGTGGGAGTTGTTGCTATCAATTTTATTGAAGTTGGTTCACTTTTATTTGAAGTTACTAAAAATTTCAGATTGTTTCAGAAAATAATGAAGAAATTTTTGAGGGGCTCGTCGAGCCGAAGCTCTAAGGAAAAACAAAAGGAAGAAGAGCAGAAGCCCAAATTTAATTTGCCTCGCACTGCGGAGGTCCGGCCGTGTGAATGGCCTTCCGATGACTTCTTGAGGAGAGCCGGGATTTATGAGGATTTCTATTTATTGATTGAGAACGCCGGCCTCACCAACTTCCTCCACGACCAACGTCATCAGTATCTCTTACTCACAAATACTTTTGTGCAAAGCTTCTACTTTTTCCCTAAGAAATCACCTCCAACAGTAGAGTTTCATTTATATGACGTTGTTAAAGAGATGACATTAGCTGAATTCTGCGAGGTTTGCAGAATACCCTTTGAGGGCACCTTAGATGAACCCCACCGTAACGAAGTAGAAGCTTTTATTAACACTATCACTGTGGGAGAAACCAGGAAGGTTTCTGATGCAAGGATCACTAGCATACATTTTCCTGTTTTACGCTACTTTGCCTTATTTGCTAGTCGTTGCTTGATTGGACGCGGGAACTGTGGGAACCTTAGTATTCCTAATTATTTTGCTCCATGGTTTATACCGCAATAACTCTGTTAGTATGGGTGTAATTGTTGCTAGACGGTTAAGTCTGAACCGTACTAAGGGCCCCATCTTTGGAGGCATTTATGCTTCACGCCTAGCTGAACATTTTGAAATACCTATTAGGCATGAGGAGGAAGAAGAAACAATGCTGCCTCGTGTTTATTTAGATTATAAGAGTATGATAGCGCATGACTTTCTTGTTAAGAGTAGCGAAGGGGAGCTCAAATATAAATTATACTTTGATAAACATCACCCTGAAACTATTACTTTGCCTGCTCCTTCTTTGTTTAACTTGTCTGCAGAACCTCACATCGTTTCATGGTCGGCTGTTCAAGCCTATCGGAATCCTGCACCAGTCCCGGAGCCGAAGCCACAAGATGAGCCCCCACGACTATCTGTTTATTCTTGGGATCCAGAGGAGGCTGCCAGCCAGTGGTAGCCGGAGCCTTCTTCATCGCAGTATGACCCCAGCTTCACCTACGGGTATCCGCCAGGCTATCCCTGGCAATAGACCAACTTAGGCCAAAAGCCTAAGCTTGGGGGAGTACGTATTTCCCACCGACATTACATTCATGTTCACACACTCATTACTATCTGTCGGTGCTCATACTCTTTCACTATAATATCCATGCTAGTTTATTTTCTTTTTCCTGCTTTCTTCTTGTGTGTTTGATAAACCTTAAGAAAAAACAAAAAAAATTAGTAGTAGTTTATTTCCTTGCTGTAGTAATTAAAAAGAAAACCCAAAAATATTTCCCGTTCTTCTTTTGCTTGTTGGGAGCTTTCCCGTGTAAATAGTTTTTATTTCTTTTCCTTTCTTTCGGGGTCGAGAAGACTATATTGAAAATGCTTAGTGGCTCTTATATGCATGATTGTTTATTTAACTTAGAGCCCATATTACTTTTCTTCTCTCTTGAGTTGAATGCTTGTAGATTCCAGTTTAGTCCAATGCACGTGCACTCTTATTATTATACACACCGTTCGGTCGTGCAAGTGAAAGGCAATAATGATGATATATGATGGACTTATTGGGATGAGAAAAGCTGGTATGAACTCGACCTCTCTTGTTTTTGTAAATATGATGATTCATCGTTCCTGAGTCAGCTATTATGAAGTAAACATATTTGCAATGACATTTAGAGATTATAGTTGCTTGTGCCATGCTTGATTAGCTATGAGTTATAATGGTTTACCTTGCGTGCCAACATGCTATTAGAATGATTATGATGTGGTATGATGGGATGGTATCCTCCTTTAAATGAATTGAGTGACTCGACTTGGCACATGTTCACGCATGTAGTTGAATCAAATCAACATAGCCTTCATGATATTTATGTTCATGGTGGATTATATCCTACTCATGCTTGTATTCGGTGTAAATTAATTTTAATGCATGTTTACGACTGTTGTCGCTCTCTCAGTTGGTCGCTTCCCAGTCTTTTGCTAGCCTTCACCTGTACTAAGCGGGAATACTGCTTGTGCATCCAAACTCCTTAAACCCCAAAGTTGTTCCATATGAGTCCACTATACCTACCTATATGCGGTATTTACCTGCCGTTCCAAGTAAATTTGTATGTGCCAAACTCTAAACCTTCAAATAAACATTCTGTTTTGCATGCTCGAATAGCTCATATGTCAACTAGAGCTGCCCTTATCTTCCGTGTTAGGCGGGTTATTCTCAAGAGGAGTGGACTCCGCTCCTCATTCACGAGAAAATGGCTGGTATCCGGGATGCCCAGTCCCATGCTTTATGCAAACTAAATCAAAATAACTGCAAACAAAACTCCCCCTGGGACCCGTTGAATGTTGGAGGCACTCGTTGTTTCGAGCAAGCCATGGATTGATGCTTGTGGAGGAGGGGGAGTATAAACTTTACCATTCTTTTTGGGAACCGCCTATAATCTGTTTAGCATGGAAGATATCGTCGTCTTTTAGTTGTTATGTTGACAATGAAAGCATGCCGCTCAAAATATAATTTATCTCTATTTCAAAACCGAGCTCTGGCACCTCTACAAATCCCTGCTTCCCTCTGCGAAGGGCCTATCTATTTACTTTTATGTTGAGCCATCACCCTTCTTACTAAAAGCACCCGCTGGAGAGCACCCTGTCGTTTGCATTCATTATAATTGGTTTATATTGGGTATGACTTGACTAGATCTCTTTTACCATGAATTACAATGTTTAGTCAGTCCTTGATCTTCAAAGGTGATCTGCATTTATGTTTTGCGGTCTCAGAAAGGGCTAGCGAGATACCATTTTGTTATATCATGTTAGGATTATTTTGAGAAAGTGTTGTCATCCGAGTTTTATTATTATGGCTCGCTAGCTGATTATGCTATTGATATGAGTAATTGTGAGACCTACGTGTTATTGTGAGTATGGTTAGTTCATAATAATTGCTTAAACTTGAATGCTGGCTTTTCATGTTTACAACAACAAGAGCAAACATAGTTTGTAAAAGTTTTTCCTTTTCTCTTTCAGTTTGTCAACTGAATTTCTTGAGGACAAGCAAGGGTTTAAGCTTGGGGGAGTTGATACGTCTCCGTCGTATCTACTTTTCCAAACACTTTTGCCCTTGTTTTGGACTCTAACTTGTATGATTTGAATCGAACTAACCCGGACTGACGCTGTTTTCAGCAGAATTGCCATGGTGTTGTTTTATGTGTAGAAAATAAAAGTTCTCGGAATGACCTGAAACTCCACGAAACAGCTTAGAAAAAACAATAAAAAATCCTCGCAAAGATGAAGACCAGGGGGCCCACACCCTGTCCACGAGGGTGGGGGGCGCCCCCCTGGGCGCGCCCCCTACCTCGTGGGCCCCCTGGTGGCCCTCCGACGCCAACTCCAACTCCATATATTGGCTTTCGGGAGAAAAAAATCAGAGAGAAGAAATCATCGCGTTTTACGATACGGAGCCGCCGCCAAGCCCTAATCTCTCTCGGGAGGGCTGATCTGGAGTCCGTTCGGGGCTCCGGAGAGGGGGATTCGTCGCCGTCGTCATCATCAACCATCCTCCATCACCAATTTCATGATGCTCACCGCCGTGCGTGAGTAATTGCATCGTAGGCTTGCTGGACGGTGATGGGTTGGATGAGATTTATCATGTAATCGAGTTAGTTTTGTTAGGGTTTGATCCCTAGTATCCATTATGTTCTGAGATTGATGTTGCTATGACTTTGCTATGCTTAATGCTTGTCACTAGGGCCCGAGTGCCATGATTTCAGATCTGAACCTATTATGTTTTCATGAATATATGTGTGTTCTTGATCCTATCTTGCAAGTCTATAGTCACCTACTATGTGTTATGATCCGGCAACCCCGAAGTGACAATAATCGGGACCACTCCCGGTGATGACCATAGTTTGAGGAGTTCATGTATTCACTATGTGCTAATGCTTTGTTCCGGTTCTCTATTAAAAGGAGGCCTTAATATCCCTTAGTTTCCAATAGGACCCCGCTGCCACGGGAGGGTAGGACAAAAGATGTCATGCAAGTTCTTTTCCATAAGCACGTATGACTATATACGGAATACATGCCTACATTACATTGATGAAATGGAACTAATTCTGTGTCACCCTATGTTATGACTGTGACATGACGAACCACATCCGGCATAATTATCCATCGCTAATCCGGTGCCTACGAGTTTTCCATATACTGGTTCTCGCTTATTTACTTTTCCGTTGCTACTGTTACAATCACTACAAAATACCAAAAACATTACTTTTGTTGTCTTTACTTTTGTTACCGTTACCACTACTATCATATTACTTTGCTACTAAACACTTTGCTGTAGATACTAAGTTTCCAGATGTGGTTGAATTGACAACTCAACTGCTAATACTTGAGAATATTCTTTGGCTCCGCTTGTGTCGAATCAATAAATTTGGGTTGAATACTCTACCCTCGAAAACTGTTGCGATCCCCTATACTTGTGGGTTATCACTGCTCGTGCATACAAAACAGAATTTCATTTGAAGATTTGGAGTTTGGCACATACAAATTTACTTGGAACGGCAGGTAAATACCACATATAGGAAGGTATGGTGGACTCATATGGAATAACTTTGGGGTTTATGGAGTTTGGATGCACAAGTAGTATTCCCTCTTAGTACAGGTGAAGGCTAGCAAAAGACTGGGAAGCGACCAACTGAGAGAGCGACAACAGTCATGAACATACATTAAAATTAATCAACACCGGGTGCAAGCATGAGTAGGATATAATCCACCATGAACATAAATATCCTGAAGGCTATGTTGATTTTGTTTCAACTACATGTGTGAACATATGCCAAGTCAAGTCACTCGAATCATTCAAAGGAGGATACCACCCTAGCATACCACATCACAACCATTTTAATAGCATGTTGGCACGCAAGGTAAACCATTATAAGCTCCTAGCTAATTAAGCATGGCATAAGCAACTATAATCTCTAATTGTCATTGCAAACATGTTTATTCATAATAGGCTGAATAAGGAACGACGAACTAATCATATTTACAAAAACAAGAGAGGTCGAGTTCATACCAGCTTCTCTCATCTCAATCAGTCCATCATATATCGTCATATTTGCCTTTCACTTGCACGACCGAATGGTGTGTATAATAATAATAGTGCACATGCATTGGACTAAGCTGGAATCTGCAAGCATTCAATTCAAGGGAGAAGACAAGGTAATATGGGCTCTAAATTAAATCAACAATCATGCATATGAGAGCCACTAAACATTTTCATTTTGGACTTCTCCTCTTGACCCCCAAAGGAAAGAAAAGAAATAAAACTATTTACACGGGAAAGCTCCCAACAAGTAAAACAAGAACGAGAAATCTTTTTGGGTTTTCTTTTAATTATTACTACAAGCATAGAAATTAAACTAACTAATTTTTTTGGTTTTTTCTTAAGGTTTATCAAACACACAAGAAGAAAGCTAGAAAAATAAATTAAACTAGCATGGATAGTACAATGAGAAAGTATGAGCACCGACAACCAGAATGAGTGTGTGAACATGAATGAAATGTCGGTGAGAAATCCATACTCCCCCAAGCTTAGGCTTTTGGCCTAAGTTGGTCTATGGCCATGGCTGGCCTGACTGATATCCGAAGTTGTAACTGGGGTCATACTGAGATGCAACAGCCAATGCCTCCTGAGCTGCGGCATGGCCGCGAGCTGCCTCCACTCTCCTCTCGTTTTCGGTTGCCTCCTTCCTGGTTACAACATATCTTCTTTTTGCCTGATAATCAAAAAGGGCAGGAGCAGGGAGAGTAACATGGACAGCGTGACGTCTGTTAAAGATTAGTCGATACTGGAGGAATTGTTCGTTCCTCTCAAGAAAATGATGACTAACCATAGCATTATGATCTAAATAAGCGAGAAGCAACTCCCTATCACCCTCACGTGGGGGTATACCAAGATAATTAGCAACACGGGTCGCATAAACCCCTCCAAACAAATCTCTAGATAAACGTAGTGATAATGTTAATGATAATGTTCATCTTGATGCTCAACATAGTAATGATAATAATGTAGAAGTTGAACCTGCTGTTGATCTTGATAACCCACAATCAAGGAATCAACATTATGATAAAAGAGATTTTGTTGCTAGGAAACATGGTAAAGAAAGGGAACCATGGGTTCCAAAACCCATGCCTTTTCCTCTGAAACCATCCATGAAAAAGGATGATGAGGATTTTGAGCGCTTTGCTGAAATGATTAGACCCATCTTTTTGCGTATGCGATTAACTGATGTGCTCAAAAAAAATCCTTATGATAAGTATATGAAGGATATCATTACTAATAAAAGAAAGATACCTGAAGCTGAAATTTCCACCATGCTTGCTAATTATACTTTTAAAGGTGGAATACCAAAGAAACTTGGAGATCCCGGAGTACCTACTATACCTTGCTCCATTAAGAGAAATTATGTTAAAACTGCTTTATGTGATCTTGGAGCCGGTGTCAGTGTTATGCCTCTCTCTATATATCGTAGACTTGACTTGAATAAGTTGACACCTACTAAAATATCTTTGCAAATGGCTGATAAATCAACTGCTATACCTGTCGGTATTTGTGAGGATGTGCCTGTTTTGGTTGCAAATGTTACTATTTTAACATACTTTGTTATTCTTGATATTCCCGAGGATGATAGTATGTCTATTATTCTTGGAAGACCTTTCCTTAATACTGCAGGGGCTGTTATTGATTGCACCAAAGGCAATGTCACTTTTCATGTTAATGGCAAAGAGCACACGATAGACTTTCCGAGGAAACAACCTCAAGTTTATAGTATCAACTCTGTTGGAAAAATTCCATCGATTATATTTGGAGGTTTTGAATTCCCTCTCCCTACTATCAAGAAAAAGTATGATATTCTTATTGTTGGGGATTTTCATATTCCCGTTGAGGTAACTTAGTGTCATTCAAAATTTCTCCGGTTCCGTGATTATTCGGAATGAGTTTGTTAACAAGACTTGATCAACCTTGTTAGCGGGTTCATTTCGATGATCACGAGATGGATGAAACTAGAAGCACAACCTTCTGTACCCTCTTTATATTTTCTGTTATTTAGTAGAAATAAAGTAAAATAGTATTTTTCTGTCTGTCTCCTGACTTATCCGTGCAATATAAAAATATCCCAAAAATAAAAGTCCTCAGAATGCCATGCCAATTTAATATGATTTTTTCGGGAATATTTGAGGATTTACTGTGCAAAAATTACCACGGGGGGGGGGGGCGGGCTGCCACCTGGCCACGAGGGTGGAGGGCGCGCCCTACCCCCCGGGCGCGCCCCCTGCCTCGTGAGCCCACGGTGGCCCTCCTCCAGTTATTCCTGCACCCATCTTCTTCCTCTGCCTCACACAAACACGAAAAACCAACTCAAGCACGAGTTCCAGCCCCCGTTGCTGTGATTTTCGATCTCCTTGCTCAAAGCACCTCTCGCAAAACTGCTTGGGGAGATTGTTCCTTGGTATGTGACTCCTCCATTGGTCCAATTAGTTTCTGTTCTAGTGCTTTATTCATTGCAAATTTGTGCTGCATAGGTGACCATGTTCTTGAGCTTGCATGTAAAATTCATATGGTTCCAAGTAGTTCCAATGCTTTATATAGGCTCTAGGCACTTATAGGAGTTGTTGCTATCAATTTTATTGAAGTTGGTTCACTTTTATTTGAAGTTACTAAAAAATTTAGAAATTTTTCAGAGGAAACAATATGCTTAGGAGGATGTTCCAAGGTGGTTCTTCAAGGAAGCAAGGTCCCAGACTTGCAAGACGTGATGCTGACTTGGAACCACCAAGAGACGCTCCTGTGAGGCCCTGTGAATGGCCATCGGAAAATTTTATGAATCAAGTGGGAATCAAAGAAGAATTTAGTGCATATTTGAGTAACGCCGGTCTTGAGGACTTTGAAGCTGACAAATGCCTCCAGTATCATGATCTCACAAGTTCATTTGTGAGGAGGTTTGAGCTTTCATCTTCGCATAATTCTCCTTCAGTCATGTTTGACCTTTATGACAAATCTTATACCATGGACTTAGAGGATTTTACTTCTGCTTGCAAACTTCCATCTTGGGGTAATGTCAGGGATCCCCCTAAATCTGAATATAGAGACTTTCTTGCTAGAATAACTGTGGGGGAATCTAGAGATATAACACAAGCCACTATAGGGAGCATTCACTTTCCTGCTATACATTATTTTGCTCTCTTCATAGGTAGATGCATAAATGCTAAGGATGAAGCGCGTCACATGTGTGTCCCTGATCTCGGCATTCTCAGGAGTGCTGTGTTAGGAGACCAATCTTATCATATGGGAGCCATTGTAGCTCGCAGGTTGCATCAGAATAGACATAATGGAGATTTCTTTGGAGGAATTTATGCAACCAGCTTAGCTAATTTTCTTGAGATAGACATTCGTGAGGGAGATATGGAATTAACCCCTTCTTACTTAGATTTTGATTCCATGGTTTCCCACCAGTTTGTTGAGAGGACTGAACCACCTCTCCAGTATCGACTAATCTTTAATAGACGTCGTGTAGTCCATATTGCTCTTCCTGCTCCTACCTTCTTTGATTCACAGACAAAAGGAAGATATATTATTACCAGAGAGGAGGCAGATGAGTATGAGAGGGGAGCGGAGGCTGCTCGACTCCATGCTACAGCTCAGGCGGCAATAGCCGCTGCATCGTAGTATGACCCCAGCTTCACCTATGGGTATCCGCCAGGCTATCCCTGGCAATAGACCAACTTAGGCCAAAAGCCTAAGCTTGGGGGAGTACGTATTTCCCACCGACATTACATTCATGTTCACACACACTCATTGATAGATGTCGGTGCTCATACTTTTTCACTGTAATATCCATGTTAGTTTAAATTTCTTTTTCCTGCTTTCTTCTTGTGTGTTTAATAAACCTTAAGAAAAACCAAAAAGAAATAGTTAGTTTATTTCTTTGTCGTAGTAATTAAAACGAAAACCCAAAAATATTTCCCGTTCTTCTTTTGCTTGTTCGGAGCTTTCCCGTGTAAATAGTTTTTATTTCTTTTTCTTTCTTTTGGGGGTCGAGAAGACTATATTGAAAATGCTTAGTGGCTCTTATATGCATGATTGTTTATTTAACTTAGAGCCCATATTACTTGTCTTCTCTCTTGAGTTGAATGCTTGCAGATTCCAGCTTAGTCCAATGCACGTGCACTCTTATTATTATACACACCGTTCGGTCGTGCAAGTGAAAGGCAATAATGATGATTTATGATGGATTTATTGGGAAGAGAAAAGCTGGTATGAACTCGACCTCTCCTGTTTTTGTAAATATGATGATTCATCGTTCCTGAGTCAGCTATTATGAAGTAAACATATTTGCAATGTCATTTAGAGATTATAGTTGCTTGTGCCATGCTTGATTAGCTATGAGTTATAATGGTTTACCTTGCGTGCCAACATGCTATTAGAATGATTATGATGTGGTATGATGGGATGGTATCCTCCTTTAAATGTATTGAGTGACTAGACTTGACACATGTTCACGCATGTAGTTGAATCAAATCAACATAGCCTTCATGATATTTATGTTCATGGTGGATTATATCCTACTCATGCTTGTGTTCGGTGTAGATTAATTTTAATGCATGTTTACGACTGTTGTCGCTCTCTCAGTTGGTCGCTTCCCAGTCTTTTGCTAGCCTTCACCTGTACTAAGCGAGAATACTGCTTGTGCATCCAAACTCCTTAAACCCCAAAGTTGTTCCATATGAGTCCACTATACCTACCTATATGCGGTATTTACCTGCCGTTCCAAGTAAATTTGTATGTGCCAAACTCTAAACCTTCAAATAAACATTCTGTTTTGCATGCTCGATTAGCTCATATGTCAACTAGAGCTGCCCTTATCTTCCGTGTTAGGCGGGTTATTCTCAAGAGAAGTGGACTCCGCTCCCCATTCACGAGAAAATGGTTGGTATCCGGGATGCCCAGTCCCATGTTTTATGCAAACTAAATCAAAATAACTGCAAACAAAACTCCCCCTGGGACCCGTTGAATGTTTGAGGCACTCGTTGTTTCGAGCAAGCCATGGATTGATGCTTGTGGAGGAGGGGGAGTATAAACTTTACTATTCTGTTTGGGAACCGCCTATAATCTGTTTAGCATGGAAGATATCGTCGTATTTTAGTTATTATGTTGACAATGAGAGTATGGCGCTCAAAATATAATTTATCTCTATTTCAAAACCGAGCTCTGGCACCTCTACAAATCCTTGCTTCCCTCTGCGAAGGGCCTATCTATTTACTTTTATATTGAGTCATCACCCTTCTTATTAAAAAGCACCCGCTGGAGAGCACACTATCATTTGCATTCATTATTATTGGTTTATATTGGGTATGACTTGACTGGATCTCCTTTACCATGAATTACAATGTTTAGTCAGTCCTTGATCTTTAAAGGTGCTATGCATTTATGTTTTGTGGTCTCAGAAAGGGCTAGAGAGATACCATTTTGTTATATCATGTTATGATTATTTTGAGAAAGTGTTGCCATCCGAGTTTTATTATTATAGCTCGCTAGCTGATTATGCTGTAGATATGAGTAATTGTGAGACCTACGTGTTATTGTGAGTATGGTTAGTTCATAATATTTGCTGAAACTTGAATGCTGGCTTTTCATGTTTACAACAACAAGAGCAAACAGAGTTTGTAAAGGTTTTTCTTTTTCTCTTTCAGTTTGTCAACTGAATTGCTTGGGGACAAGCAAGGATTTAAGCTTGGGGGAGTTGATACGTCTCCGTCGTATCTACTTTTCCAAACACATTTGCCCTTGTTTTGGACTCTAACTTGTATGATTTGAATGGAACTAACCCGGACTGACGCTTTTTCAGCAGAATTGCCATGGTGTTGTTTTACGTGCAGAAAATAAAAGTTCTTGGAATGACCTGAAACTCCACGGAACACCTTAGAAAAAACAATAAAAAATCCTCGCAAAAGATGAAGACCAGGGGGCCCACACCCTGTCCACGAGGGTGGAGGGCGCGCCCCCGTGGGCGCGCCCCCCTACCTTGTGGGCCCCCTGGTGGCCCTCCGACGCCAACTCCAACTCCATGTATTGGCTATCGGGGGAAAAATCAGAGAGAAGAAATCATCGCGTTTTACGATATGGAGCTGCCGCCAAGCCCTAATCTCTCTTGGGAGGGCCGATCTAGAGTCCGTTCGGGGCTCCGGAGAGGGGGATTCGTCGCCGTCGTCATCATCAACCATCTTCCATCACCAATTTCATGATGCTCACCGCCGTGCGTGAGTAATTGCATCGTAGGCTTGCTGGACGGTGATGGGTTGGATGAGATTTATCATGTAATCGAGTTAGTTTTGTTAGGGTTTGATCCCTAGTATCCATTATGTTCTGAGATTGATGTTGCTATGACTTTGCTATGCTTAATACTTGTCACTAGGGCCCAAGTGCCATGATTTCAGATCTGAACCTATTATGTTTTCATGAATATATGTGTGTTCTTGATCCTATCTTGCAAGTCTATAGTCACCTACTATGTGTTATGATCCGGCAACCCCGAAGTGACAATAATCGGGACCACTCCCGGTGATGACCATAGTTTGAGGAGTTCATGTATTCACTATGTGCTAATGCTTTGTTCCGGTTCTCTATTAAAAGGAGGCCTTAATATCCCTTAGTTTCCAATAGGACCCCGTTGCCAGGGGAGGGTAGGACAAAAGATGTCATGCAAGTTCTTTTCCATAAGCACGTATGACTATATACGAAATACATGCCTACATTACATTGATGAACTGGAGCTAGTTCTGTGTCACCCTATGTTATGACTGTTACATGACGAACCGCATCCGGCATAATTATCCATCGCTAATTCGGTGCCTATGAGTTTTCCATATACTAGTTCTCGCTTATTTACTTTTTCGTTGCTACTGTTACAATCACTACAAAATACCAAAAACATTACTTTTGCTGTCTTTACTTTTGTTACCGTTACCACTACTATCATATTACTTTGCTACTAAACACTTTGCTGCAGATACTAAGTTTCCAGGTGTGGTTGAATTGACAACTCAGCTGCTAATACTTGAGAATATTCTTTGGCTCCCCTTGTGTCGAATCAATAAATCTGGGTTGAATACTCTACCCTCGAAAACTGTTGTGATCCCCTATACTTGTGGGTTATCAAGACCTTTTTCTGGCGCCGTTGCCGGGGAGCATAGCTCTATTCTTTGAGTCACTTGGGATTTATATCTGCTGGACACTATGAAGAACTTGAAAGATGATCGAACTACTATTTTGCCCTCAACTACGAGGGGAGGTAAAGAACTGCCATCTAGCCTCGCACTAGATTCTCCTTCTGTTATGAGTAAGCTAGCGACACCTAAACCTACTACTGCTATGAATTCTGATATGTCGCATGTTATTGATGATGCCACTTCTGCTAAGCATGATACTCATGATGAAACTACTTCTATGCTTGATACTACTATGCCCCTTGGTGAATTTCTCGATGAGCAAATTGCTAGGTCTAGAGAAAGAGAAATTATTGAACCTGAATACGATGATGTTAGTGATGATGAAAATATGCCTGCTATTCCTAAGGGTTACCTTTTTGATGCTGAATCTTCTGCAGCTATTCTTGCTTGCCAGGATAGATATGAACTTAAGAGGTTGCTAGTTAAATGGAGTAAAGAATCTTTTAGAGATAGGATGAGACCCGACCCTGCTTTTGCTACTTCACCTATCTGTGTTCCTGATAAGGATTATTATGATTTTTCTGTTGATCCAGATATAATTACTTTGGTTGAGTCTGATCCTTTTTATGGCTATGAATCTGAAACTGTTGTGGCACATCTTACTAAGTTAAATGATATAGCTGCCCTGTTTACTAATAATGAGAGATCGCGCTACCTTTATTTACTCAAAATATTTCCGTTCTCATTAAAGGGTGATGCTAAGATACGGTTTAATTCTCTTGATCCTGGTTGTGTGCAAAGTCCGCAGGATACGATTTATTACTTCTCTGCTAAATATTTCCCAGCTCATAAGAAACAAGCTGCTTTGAGGGAAATATACAACTTCGTGCAAATTGAAGAAGAGAGTCTCCCACAAGCTTGGGGGAGGCTTCTCAAGTTACTTAATGCTTTGCCTGATCATCCTCCTAAGAAACCTGAAATATTTGATATCTTTTATAATGGACTAACTGATGCTTCCAGAGATTATCTGGATAGTTGTGCTGGTTCTCTTTTCAGGGAAAGAACACCGGATGAAGCTGAAATTCTATTGAATAATATGTTGGCAAATGAAAATAATTGGGCACCTCCTGAGCCAGCTCCAGAGCCAATTACTGAGCCTATTCCTAAACCAACTCCGAAGAAGAGAGGTGTTCTATTTCTCAGTCCCAAAGATATGCAAGAGGCAAAGAAATCTATGAAAGAAAAAGGTATTAAAGCTGAAGATTTTAAGAATTTACATCCTATTGAAGAAATACATGGTCTTAATTTACCGCCTATTGAAGAAGTATATGATCTCAATTACTTATTTAATGAAGAACCTCCCGATATCCCGACACAGGTAGTAAAGGTAAATTCTCTCTATAGATATGATAAAGCTGAAGTCCCTCCTACTAAAATTGCTAGTCAGTGCTTGGACGAGTTTGATGACTTTATGTTTAAGCAAGATGACTTTAATGCTTATTTTGGTAGACTACCGTTACCACTACTATCATATTACTTTTGCTGTCTTTATTTTGTTACTGTTACCACTACTATCATATTACTTTGCCACTAAACACTTTGCTGCAGATACTAAGTTTCCAGGTGTGGTTGAATTGACAACTCAGCTGCTAATACTTGAGAATATTCTTTGGCTCCCCTTGTGTCGAATCAATAAATTTGGGTTGAATACTCTACCCTCAAAAACTGTTGCGATCCCCTATACTTACGGTTTATCAGCTCCCCGGCAATGGTGCCAGAAAATAGTCTTGATAACCCACAAGTATAGGCGATCACAACAGTTTTCGAGGGTAGAGTATTCAACACAAATTTATTGATTCGACACAAGGGGAGCCAAAGAATATTCTCAAGTATTAGAAGTTGATCTGTCAATTCAACCACACCTAGATAACTTAGTATCTGCAGCAAAGTATTTAGTAGCAAAGTAATATCAAAGTAACGGTAATAGTGAGAAAAGTAACGGTAGCAGTTTTGTAATGATGGTAACAGTAGGAACGGTAAAGTAACTAAGCAAAGCACAATATGTGAAAAGCTCGTAGGCATTGGATCAGTGATGGATAATTATGTCAGATGTGATTCCTCATGTAATAGTTATAACCTAGCGTGACACAGAACTAGCTCCAGTTCATCAATGTAATGTAGGCATGTATTCCGAATATAGTCATACGTGCTTATGGAAAAGAACTTGCATGACATCTTTTGTCCTACCCTCCCGTGGCAGCGGGGTCCTAGTTTAAACTAAGGGATATTAAGGCCTCCTTTTAATAGAGTACTGGACCAAAGCATTAGCACTTAGTAAATACATGAACTCCTCAAACTATGGTCATCACCGAGAAGTATCCCGATTATTGTCACTTCGGGGTTGTCGGATCATAACACATAATAGGTGACTATAGACTTGCAAGATAGGATCAAGAACTCACATATATTCATGAAAACGTAATAGGTTCAGATCTGAAATCATGGCACTCGGGCCCTAGTGACAAGCATTAAGCATAGCAAAGTCATAGCAACATCAATCTCAGAACATAGTTGATACTAGGGATCAAACCCTAACAAAACTAACTTGATTACATGGTAAATCTCATCCAACCCGTCACCGTCCAGCAAGCCTACAATGGAATTACTCACGCACGACGGTGAGCATCATGAAATTGGTGATGGAGGATGGTTGATGATGACGACGACAACGAATCCCCTTCTCCAGAGCCCCGAACGAACTCCAAATCAGCCCTCCCGAGAGAGATTAGGGCTTGGCGGCGGCCCCGTATCGTAAAACGTGATGAAACTTTCTCTCTGATTTTTTCTCTGTGAAAGCAAATATATGGAGTTGGAGTTGAGGTCGGTGGACATCCAGGGGGCCCACGAGGCAGGGGGGCGCGCCCAGGGGGAGGGGGCACGCCCCCCACCCTTGTGGACAGGGTGTGGGCCCTCTGTCCTTGATTCTTTTGCTAGTATTTTTTATATTTTCCAAAAATAATCTTCGTGGATTTTTAGGTCATTCCGAGAACTTTTGTTTATGCACAAAAATAACACCGTGGCAGTTCTGCTGAAAACAGCGTCAGTCCGGGTTAGTTTCATTCAAATCATGCAAGTTAGAGTCCAAAACAAGGGCAAAAGTGTTTGAAAAAATAGATACGACGGAGACGTATCACACTTCACCATTGTTTGGGCCTGGAGGTAGGCATTGGGAAGTAATAAGTAGATGATGGGTTGCTAGAGTGACAGAAGCTTAAGCCCTAGTTTATGTGTTGCTTCGTAAGGGGTTGATTTGGATCCATATGTTTCATGCTATGGTTAGGTTTACCTTACTTCTTCTTTCGTAGTTGCGGATGCTTGCGAGAGGGGTTAATCATAAGTGGGATGCTTGTCCAAGGAAGGGTAGTACCCAAGCACCGGTCCACCCACATATCAAATTATCAAAGTAACAAACGCGAATCATATGAGCATGATGAAAACTAGCTTGACGATAATTCCCACGTGTCCTCGGGAGCGCTTTCCTTTATATAAGAGTTGTCTAGGATTGTCCTTTACTACAAAAAGGATTGGGCCACCTTGCTGCACCTTAGTTACTTTTGTTACTTGTTACCCATTACAAATTACCTTATCACAAAACTATCTGTTACCGATAATTTCAGTGCTTGCAGAGAATACCTTACTGAAAACCGCTTGTCATTTCCTTCTGCTCCTCGTTGGGTTCGATACTCTTACTTATCGAAAGGACTACGATAGATCCCCTATACTTGTGGGTCATCATCGACCTATGAAGTTCATTAGCAACTTGATCCGACATTTCTTGACCATCATCATTAACTTCCTCTCCAGTTGGTGTAGGCATCATAGGAACTGCTTTCTGTGATGTGTTACCTTCCAGTTCGAGAGAATGTACAATTACCTCATCAAGTTTTACTTTCCTCTCACTCACTTCTTTCGAGAGAAACTCCTTCTCTAGAAAGGACCTATTCTTGACAACAAAGATCTTTCCTTTGGATCTTTGGTGGAAGGTATACCCAATGGTCTCTTTAGGGCATCCTATGAAGACGCACTTCTCCACTTTGGGTTTGAGCTTATCAGGATGCCTCTTGACATAAGCATCACATCCCCAAACTTAATGAAACAACAACTTTGGTTTCTTGCCAAACTATAATTTCTACTGTGTCATCTCAACAGATTTAGACGGTGCCCTATTTAAAGTGAATGCGGTTGTCTCTAATGCATAACCCCAAAATGATAGTGGCAAATCGGTAAGAGACATCATAGAACGCACCACATCCAATAAAGTATGATTATGATGTTCGGACACACCATTATGCTGTGGTGTTCCAGGTGGCGTGAGTTGTGAAACAATTCCACATTGTCTTAAATGAGCGCCAAACCCGTAACTCAAATATTCACCTCCACGATCGGAAGGTGGAAACTTTATTTTCTTGTTATGATGATTCTCCACTTTACTCTGAAATTCTTTGAACTTTTCAAATGTTTCAGACTTGTGTTTTGTCATGGAAATGTCACAGCAGATGTCCTAGCAAAAGGACTTAGTCGTGGAGCCATCGCAACTAGGAAGCTTAAAGGGGTTAAACGGGACAAAGGACATGGGAGTTTATACTGGTTTGGCCCCTTGCGGTGAAGGTAATGGCTTAATCCAGTTTGACGTGGGATTGCTTATGTCTCGATTACCAGGGAGCGAATTCGCTTGACCAGGTTCTTGATCTGATGTTACTTGTCCTGAACCGTCGTCGGGTCGTCCCTTTATATACAGAGGTCGATGCCCAGTGGCTCACAGAGTGCTGGCCGGATCATAAACAGTGTCTGGCTTGGTGTCTCTATATTCCTGCCTTACAATACAAGATATATACATATGGCGGTTTATCTCTACGAGCCTTAAGTCGCCTTTGGGCTTTGGGCCCTTAACTGAACCGCCATCTTCAAGTATCGTCTTGGGCTTCATATTATGGATCGCCATAGTCATGACCCGGTCCCTCCTGGGCGGGTCATACCTAATAGTTATATCCCCAACATTAGGCCCCAGATTGATTTGAACTGTTTCATGTCAATCTTCAACACTTAGAAAAAATCTTCTGCTCTTTGATACGTCTCCAACGTATCTATAATTTATGAAGCATTCGTGCTATTTTATTATCTGTTTTGAATGATTACGGGCTTTATTATACACTTTTATATTACTTTTCGGACTAACCTATTAACCGGAGGCCTAGCCCATATTGCTGTATTATTGCATGTTTCACTATTTCGAAGAAAAGGAATATCAAGCGGAGTACAAACGGAATGAAACCTTCGACAGCGTGATTTTTTGGAAGAATATGATCCTGGAGACTTGGAGTTCACGTCAGAAGATCCTCGAGGAGGCCAGGAGATAGGGGGGCGCCCCCCTACTGGGTGCGTGCCCCTGTCTCGTGGGCCCCACGAGCACCTCCCGACCGACTTCTTTTGCCTATATAGTCCCACGTACCCTAAAACATCCACATAGATGATAGATCGGGAGTTGCATCGCCGCAAGCCTCTGTAGCCACCAAAAACCTCTTGGGAGCCTGTTCCGGCACCCTGCCGGAGGGGGAACCCATCACCGGTGGCCATCTTCATCATCCCGGCGCTATCCATGACAAGGAGGGAGTAGTTCACCCTCGGGGCTGAGGGTATGTACCAGTAGCTATGTGTTTGATCTCGCTCTCTCGTGTTCTCTCTATGGCACGATCTTGATGTATCGCGAGCTTTGTTATTATAGTTGGATCTTATGAAGTTTCTCCCCCTCTACTCTCTTATGATGAATTGAGTTTCCCTCTTGAAGTTATCTTATTGGATTGAGTCTTTACTTTGAGAACACTTGATGTATGTCTTGCCGTGTTTATCTGTGGTGACAATGGGATATCACGTGCCACTTGATGTATGTTTTGGTGACCAACTTGCGGGTTCCACCCATGAACCTATGCATAGGGGTTGGCACACGTTTTCTTGACTCTCCGGTAGAAACTTTGGGGCACTCTTTGAAGTACTTTGTGTTGGTTGGATGAATCTGAGATTGTGTGACGCATATCGTATAATCATGCCCACGGATACTTGAGGTGACAATGGAGTATCTAGGTGACATTAGGGTTTTGGTTGATTTGTGTCTTAAGGTGTTATTCTAGTACGAACTCTTGAATAGATCGATCCGAAAGAATAACTTTGAGGTGGTTTCGTACCCTACCATAATCTCTATGTTTGTTCTCCGCTATTAGTGGCTTTCGAGTGACTCTTTGTTTGCATGTTGAGGGATTGTTACATGATCTATCTATGTTATTATTGTTGAGAGAACTTGCACTAGTGAAAGTATGAACCCTAGGCCTTGTTTCCTATCATTGCAATACCGTTAACGCTCACTTTTATCATTAGTTACCTTGCTGTTTTTATTATTTCGGATTACAAATACCTATATCTACCATCCATATTGCACTTGTATCACCATCTCTTCGCCGAACTAGTGCACCTATACAATTTGCCATTGTATTGGGTGTGTTGGGGACACAAGAGACTCTTTGTTATTTGGTTGCAGGGTTGTTTGAGAGAGACCATCTTCATCCTACGCCTCCCACGGATTGATAAACCTTAGGTCATCCACTTGAGGGAAATTTGCTACTGTCCTACAAACGTGTGCACTTGCAGGCCCAACAACGTCTACAAGAAAAAGGTTGTGTAGTAGACATCAAGCTCTTTTCTGGCGCCGTTGCCGGGGAGGTGAGTGCTTGAAGGTATATCTTTAGATCTTGCAATCGAATCTTTTTGTTTCTTGTTTTATCACTAGTTTAGTTTATAAAAGAAAATTACAAAAAAATGGAGTTAAGTTTGTCTCATACGCTTCGCCTTTTTAATATCTTTCGTGAGTTTGATGGAAAGGAAAATTGTGCTCAAGTGCTAGAAGAAGAGTGCATTAAAATGCTTGATACTAAATCTTTAAATGATGAGCATGATTGCAATGTTGTTAGTATAAACTCCTTGAATATCCATAGTATTAATGATGATTGCTCTAGTCATGATGAAAATATCCCTTATAAGCATGCCAACTTTTGTGGAGTGCATGTTTGCATGAATACACCAAATAGAGAAGATATATATTGCAAGAGGCATAAGCATTTAGAAACTAAATTGTTGCAAGAAAAGTTAAATGGGAGTGCTGAAAATTTACACTTCCTTTGCCATACTTGTGAACTATGCAATGAACGTGGTCATCTACATATCCGATGCAAATTATTTCATGATCGAATCGTGTCCAAAAATTGTGATGATTTGATTTCCATTGCACATTACAATGAACTTAGCTTACTTTTGGGTTATGAAGAATTGAAACGTTTACTTAAGGACCTTCCAGAATTTGCCCATGAGAAATTCCTTCATATTGATCTAGAGAAGATTTATTTGTATTGTGCGGTGAATTGCATTGAAAATCCTTATATTGCCAATTACTTAAAGAAAAGAAAGCAAATAGAAGATGATGAGAATACTAATGAAAGGGAAGAGACTTCCCAATATCCTCCTATTATTTCTTATGATGAATCAGGTAACGAGGAGGAGCTTTCTATTCAACCAATCTCGTCAATAAGGAGCTCGAAGAGGAAGGTTGAACCCACACATAATGTGAAAAAGAGAAGGAAAAGAAGGGGCAACAAAGGTAAAAAGGTATCCCTTCCAAATGATGTTGCTCCTACTACTCATTGTGATGATGATAATTGCTATACTATTGGTGCTATCCACACTATTAATGATGAGAGTGATTATGCTTATGATATGAAAAGGCCCAAGCTTGGGGAAGCTATGTTTGATGAGGATGAAATATTTGAGAATATATTTGCTGAAATTAATGTTTGTCCCAAGCTTGGGGATGCTATGTTTAATGAAGATGATATTTTTAGCATCCCAAGTTTTGATATGCAAAGTTGTTATGATGATAGCATGCCTCTTACCTATGATGATTATATTGATGAAAGTGGGTTTGGAAGAGTGTCAACTTTAGGAAGTAGTGATCCCACTATTTTGGAGGATGTTGAATTTTATTGTGATGAATACGAAAGTGGATTTGGAAGAGTGTCAACTTTATTTAGTGATTCCACTATCTTGGGAGAGGTTTCAATCGATTATGATGAGAACGAAGTTGCTACTTATGATGATTATTGTGATGAAACTTATGCTATAAAAAGTAGTGATGATTATATTTATAAAACTTGTCATGATTATGATTACCCTTTTTCTGAACATTACTCTTTTAATGTGGAAACAATTTATAGTGTTCAAGTCTCTTATGATACTCCCACTATTCCGAATGAGAAGAATTTTGCTTATGTGGAGAGTAGTAAAAATTCTATGCTTGTAGATCATGAAAAGAATGCTATAGGTGTTGGTTATATTGTTGAATTCATTCATGATGCTACTGAAAATTATTATGAGGGAGGAACATATGCTTGTAGGAATTGCAATAATGTCAAGTTTCCTCTGCATGTGTTGAAAATCTTGAAGCTATGCTTGTTTTACCTTCCTATACTAGTTGATTATTGTTCCCATAAGTTGTTTGCTCACAAAATCCCTATGCATAGGAAGTGGGTTAGACTTAAATGTGCTAGTCATATGCTTCATGATGCTCCCGTTATGTTTCAATTCTTATCTTTTATGTGAGCATCATTGCCATCATCATGCCTAGCTAGAAAGGCATTAAAGAAAAGTGCTTGTTGGGAGACAACCCAATATTTATCCTTACTGTTTTTGTGTATTCACATGATTATCCTACTGTAGTAATCATGTTTTATAGCTTTTGTTTCAATAAAGTGCCAAGTAAGACCTTTAGGATAGCTTACGGTGGTAATTGTGTTGATCCTGCTGAGAATCAGAAACTTTTGCACCCAGTAAATTAGTTTTGTTAATTCATAGAAACATGCTTATGATCTCATTCTTTTTGCTATGGATTGGTACACAAATTTCTTAGGACTTCCTAATTTGCTAGAATTTTTGGAGTTCCAGAAGTATACGTTTGATACAGATTACTACAGAATGTTCTGTTTTTGACAGATTCTGTTTTCTATGTGTTGTTTGCTTATTTTGATTAATCTATGAGTAGTATCGAAGGGTATGAACCAGAGATAAGTTTGAGTACAGTAGATATTACACCAATATGAATTTATAATGAGTTCATTACAGTACCTAAGTGGTGGTTTTATTTTATTATACTAACGGAGCTTACGAGTTTTCTGTTGAGTTTTGTGTTGTGGAGTTTTCAAGTTTTGGGTAAAGATTCGATGGACTATGGAATAAGGAGTGGCAAGAGCCTAAGCTTGGGTATTCCCAAGGAACCTCAAGGTAATATTCAAGGACAACCAAGAGTCTAAGCTTGGGGATGCCCCGGAAGGCATCCCCTCTTTCGTCTTCGTTCATCGGTAACTTTACTTGGAGCTATATTTTTATTCACCACATGATATGTGTTTTGCTTGGAGCGTCATTTTATTTTGTTAGTATTTGCTTGATGTTATTTAGAATAATGTTTTTCATCTTTATTTTCAATAAAAATGTCAAGGATAGCCTTTATGATGCTTATTTTGCTAGTATACATGTTGTTGTTTAAAAACAGAAAAGTTTACCGCTGTTGCAAAAATTCCTTAGAAAAGTCAGAGAATGGTATAATGTTGAAACTTTTTGCATATTTAGCTCTGATAAATTCATTATAGTGCGAATTTTATTTTATAATTTTTGGAGTTATGGAAGTATGATGAATCTTGCATTCTTTACAGACTATACTGTTTTGACAGATTGCTGTTATGGTTGCATTGTTTGCATATGTTTGCTTGTTTAATGATTCTATTTAAGGATAGGAGTATTAAATATGCAGAGGCATTTAGTATGCAATTTTTAATAATAATTTTAGTGATTTTTTACAGTAGAAAATGATAAGGTTTTGCATTGGTTTATACTAACCTATCTCATGAGTTCTTGTTGAGTTTGGTGTGGATGAAGCTTTTGATAAAAAGAGAAACCATGATATGAGAGGAATTAAGGAGACACAAAAGTTCAAGCTTGGGGATGCCCAAGGCACCCCAATATAATATTTCAAGAAGTCTCAAGCATCTAAGCTTGGGGATGCCTCGGTAGGCATCCCACCTTTCTTCTCCAAAAACTATCGGTTAGTATCGGTTGAGCCTAAGTTTTTGCTTCTTCACATGAGTTGTGCTATCCTTGCATTGTCATTTTATTTTGTTTTGCTTGCGGTTTGAATACATTACTAAGATCTGAAATTCTTAAATGCGAGAGAGTCTTCACATAGTTACATAATTATTTAGCTACTCATTGATCTTCACTTATATCTTTTTGGAGTAGTTTTTCATTTATTCGTGTGCTTCACTTATATCCTATGAGTAATTTGTTGAATGAGTTGATTGTCATAAATCTGAAATTATATATGCCTCATTTGCTTATCCCATGAGGAGTATTGACTTCACATCTAAGAAGTAGAGGTTGTGAATTTATTGAAGGTTAGCAAGCATTGTATTGGTCATTTGAACAATTCATGAAAGAATATTGAAGGAAGAGAAATTTCACATATAAATATACTATCCTAGACATATTTTGTAATTGTGAGCACTCATTAAGTATGACATGCTAAAGAGTTGATGTTGGACAACGAAGACAACATAATGGGTTATGTTTTCCGACATCTCAGTTAAAGTATATTGTCATGGATCATTCAAACATGTTGAGCTTGCCTTTCCCCCTCATGCTAGCCAAATTCCTTGCACCAAGTAGAGATACTACTTGTGCTTCCAAATATCCTTAAACCCAGTTTTGCAATGAGAGTCCACCATACCTACCTATGGATTGAGTAAGATCCTTCAAGTAAGTTGTCATCGGTGCCAGGAATAAAAATTGCTCTCTAAATATGTATGATATTTTGGTGTGAAGAAAATAGCTTTATAAGATCTTGTTATGGAAGCAATAAAAGCGATGGACTGCATAATAAAGGTCCATATACAAGTGGCAATATAAAGTGACGATCATTCACATTAAGATTTTGTGCATCCAACCCTAAAATCGCATGACAATCTCTGCTTCCCTTTGCGAAGGGCCTATCCTTTACTTTATGTCTTTTACTTTTATGCTTGAGTCAAGGTGATCTTCACCTTTCCCCTTTTCATTTTATCCTTTGGCAAGCACTTTGTGTTAGGGTGATCCTGATATATATATATCCAATGGATGTAAGTTAGCATGAACTATTATTGTTGACATCACCCAAAGGTGAATACGTTGGGAGGCAACACTATAAGCCCCTATCTTTCTCAGTGTCCGATTGAAACTCCATAACCATTAGTATTGTGTGAGTGTTAGCAATTGTAGAAGACTATATGATAGTTGAGTATGTGGAGCTTGCTATTCCTGAAAATAAGATGAATTGCAATTGTTTGATGACTGAGAATGAAGTTTGCTAGTTTTCAAGAATGTTTATGGTCTATGCTTTGACATGTGAATTGCTTGTTACTTTATCGTGAGAAGTTTTATGAGATGAACTACAGTTATGACATATTATCATGCTAGAAAAGGTGATCGAAATTATCATTGATCAAACTTGTGCACCATCTAGCATTCACACTTCATAAATTCTTTCTTTATCATTTACCTACTCGAGGATGAGTAGGAATTAAGCTTGGGGATGCTGATACGTCTCCAACGTATCTATAATTTATGAAGCATTCATGCTATTTTATTATCTGTTTTGAATGATTACGGGCTTTATTATACACTTTCATATTACTTTTGGGACTAACCTATTAACCGGAGGCCCATCCCATATTGCTGTTTTATTGCCTGTTTCAGTATTTCGAAGAAAAGGAATATCAAACGGAGTCCAAACGGAATGAAACCTTCGGCAGCGTGATTTTTTGGAAGAATATGATCCTGGAGACTTGGAGTTCACGTCAGAAGATCCTCGAGGAGGCCAGGAGATAGGGGGCACGCCCCCCCTACTGGGTACGCACCCCTGTCTCGTGGGCCCCTCGAGCACCTCCCGACCGACTTCTTTTGCCTATATAGTCCCACGTACCCTAAAAACATCCACGGAGAAGATAGATCGGGAGTTCCGCCTCCGCAAGCCTCTGTAGCCACCAAAAACCTCTCGAGATCCCGTTCCGGCACCCTGCCGGAGGGGGAACCCATCACCGGTGGCCATCTTCATCATCCCAGCGCTATCCATGATGAGGAGGGAGTAGTTCACCCTCGGGGCTGAGGGTATGTACCAGTAGCTATGTGTTTGATCTCTCTCTCTTGTGTTCTCTCTATGGCACGATCTTGATGTATCGCGAGCTTTGTTATTATAGTTGAATCTTATGAAGTTTCTCCCCCTCTACTCTCTTGTGATGAATTGAGTTTCCCTCTTGAAGTTATCTTATTGGATTGAGTCTTTACTTTGAGAACACTTGATGTATGTCTTGCCGTGTTTATTTGTGGTGACAATGGGATATCACGTGCCACTTGATGTATGTTTTGGTGACCAACTTGCGGGTTCCGCCCATGAACCTATGCATAGGGGTTGGCACATGTTTTCTTGACTCTCCGGTAGAAACTTTGGGGCACTCTTTGGAGTACTTTGTGTTGGTTGGATGAATCTGAGATTGTGTGACGCATATCGTATAATCATGCCCACGGATACTTGAGGTGACAATGGAGTATCTAGGTGACATTAGGGTTTTGGTTGATTTGTGTCTTAAGGTGTTATTCTAGTACAAACTCTTGAATAGATCGATCCGAAAGAATAACTTTGAGGTGGCTTCGTACCCTACCATAATCTCTACGTTTGTTCTCCGCTATTAGTGGCTTTGGAGTGACTCTTTGTTGCCTGTTGAGGGATTGTTACATGATCTATCTATGTTATTATTGTTGAGAGAACTTGCACTAGTGAAAGTATGAACCCTAGGCCTTGTTTCCTATCATTGCAATACAGTTTACGCTCACTTTTATCATTAGTTACCTTGCTGTTTTTATTATTTCAGATTACAAATACCTATATCTACCATCCATATTGCACTTGAATCACCATCTCTTCGCCGAACTAGTGCACCTATACAATTTGCCATTGTATTGGGTGTGTTGGGGACACAAGAGACTATTTGTTATTTGGTTGCAGGGTTGTTTGAGAGAGACCATCTTCATCCTACGCCTTCCACGGATTGATAAACCTTAGGTCATCCACTTGAGGGAAATTTGCTACTGTCCTACAAACATGTGCACTTGCAGGCCCAACAACGTCTACATGAAGAAGGTTGTGTAGTAGACATCACTCTTCATTGTGCAAGAGTTTATAACCCGCCATGATATCATCTTCTGGATCAGTGATAACCCGCCATGATGTCATGTGTCATTAATTCACACTTTGTCCAACATATCTCAACGAATCCTTATCTTAATGACCATCCCGAGAATCGAGGCGTCCTGGTAGCTAGATAACCATATTTTCGGCCTCCTCGTTTTTCGTGCCCACTTATCAGTATTTCCTTATAAATAGCCACGACCGGTCTTCTTTTCATTCCCCCCCTTTTCGTCGTCTCCTTCCTCTAGCGACCTCTACCGCTCGAGCTCCGCCGCCATCGCAGAGCGCGCCATCGTCTTCATCCCAGGCCGCTGCATCACCCTGAATCGAATACTACATCAACGCAGGACTGTGGGGTTTTCTCACTGTCTACAAGATCGTTTTTATCACCTTTCTTGGAGACCAACAGGGTTGTCTCACTATCTTGAACCTTATCTGCATTACTTTCTCTACCATTGCATAGTGGGGTGCTCTTCTCCAATATTCTGTTTTCATACTACAAGAGAAACAAGCAGACACATCACAGATTTAGCTTGTAGTATACGAAACTCATTTTGGTAAACCAGTTCAGTAGTAAGGTGGATAGGATAACAGCATGAAACAAGCATATATCTATGTACTATGGTCACTATATTGTCCATGTCATTCTAGTTTATGTTGCCTAATCAAGATAGAGACACAGTTCAACTCATATATTTTTCAGACACATCAGCATAGACAGAATATAAGTGTGAGAAACTACACAGCATTGGTAGCACTTGTAATGTGCATCACATGAAAACATAATTGTTTATACAACTTAAACTGAAATCAACATAGAGCAAGAAGTTAGAACAACAATCCAGTTAAAGAAATAGGTTTAAAACATACCTGTTGCACCATTGGAGTTTCAATTGGATCCTTCAAATTCTAAATTAGTTGGTATGAGTAAATACAGTGATGCAACGGCAAAGGAGTATGGACCATAGCTACGGAATCTGACCTGAGAACAGTTGCTCTTCTGCTTTAAACGTGGAGTTTGGGTTAGTTGTGGTGGTCTTCGTGCTTTGGGCACTGCAGTAGCTTTACAAATTGCTCCTGTGGGGGTACTATGTGGTGGACATGGTGCTTTGTCAACTAGAAGTGGGTTACTATCTGCTGGGGTTGCGGTTAGATGGGTTGTAGCTGGTTCTCTGCCCAACGGTGTAAGTGTGCAATTTGGAAGAGTCTCGATTATGTGTGGTGGAGCTAGTTTGTGGGCCAGTACAACCATGGTTCTATCTGCATCGACGGGTAGCACTGTCTTTTGTGAAGAACAGGTTTTTGCTCCCTTAGATACTGCCATCACCCCCTCCAATTCAAATGGCTGATAAACAAGAAAAGAAATTGAATGTACATGCATTGTATGATAGACAGATGTGGTAATTCACATATATGTTGTCTAACCAAACAGGACAGCATGACACAATTTCACATATATGATGCCTAACTAAACATGATAGCATGACACAGTTTCAGATATATGATGGATAATTTAACAGGATATAATGGCACAATTCAACATATGATGAGTACCTAAACAGGATGACATGACAAAACTATATGATATCTTTCTAAAATAGGTTGGGATGAAATAATTCACATACATGTTGTCTAAGTATACAGGATGGCATGATATAATTGACATAATTGATTCATATACTAAGCAGATGACACTCGCATGTATGATCTCTAAACTAAGCAGATGGAATTCAATATTGTGCATATGATGTCTAAAGTAAGCAATGCAAGACACCATATGCATCATATGAGAAATATAAACATTGCAACTTAGAGCATACACCTCAGGTGGGATATATGACTGGTCATCTGTCTTTGAATCCTCCTCTGGGGAGCTACCTGTAGCCATCGAGATATATGCTTCAACAGGTACCATTGCCTGCTCTGAAGATCTTGTTTTCACTCCAAATTTTTCCATAACCGGCTCAAATGGCTGATACACATGAAGAGTAGTTCAATATACACAGATTGTCGACAAATGGAATACATAATGAAAAAAGATGGCATGAGATAATTCACATATATGATGCCTGGCTACATGGCGGTGCATAATTCACATATATGATAACTGGCTGAAAAACATGGCATTGCATAATTCACATATCTGATATAGAAAGCAAATAGGAGGCATTCACACAAAGCATGTCTAATCTAAGCAGATGGCATGGCAATGCAAGACACCATATGCATGATATGAGCAA